>NW_026921171.1:0-17983 GCF_032062105.1 Saccostrea cuccullata
CAATATATAGATGTGCATATCACCAGGAAATTCCGATTACTTTATTTTTACGGGATTTTCAGCACTTTTCAGTTTTAGGGGAGCGTGGGGTATGTGAGCTTGCTCACTTTTTCTGTCATTTTACCATAGTGTTCTCTTTCTCCCGCCATCACTAGGGTATTGTAGTATCTATAGAAAAATACTATATAAACAATACTGGATATTTTATCTTAAAAATTGCACAATATACTATTTTTAAAAATATACGATATGTTACTTAAAAAAGATGTTATTCAAAAAATTGCGCAATACATGTATATTATTTTTAAAAAATATCAATATATACATTATACACGTACATGTAATAAATAATTGATGCATGAGTCATTCGTTTCTCCTTCCGCAGCAAGAAGTACATTTTAAAAAGTTCAGGCTAAAGCACCCCGTCTGGGCTGTAAAAAAAGAATATATGATTGAGATTGAAACGAATACTATACAATATATATATATATATATATATCTTTTAAAATAGGCTTTCTTTCTGTTACAACACGTTTATTAATGTGATAGTAAAGGAAACACCATAAGTAATACTGAATAAGTTGTTAAGTTTACATGATGAGAAATTCTCACCTCGGCAACTTATGTCAACCGGTTTTCAGTTGCAGCCATAGAGAACGCATGCGCATTGATGTGATTGATATCTTCCAGGCCTGTGGTAAATAGGGAAAACAAATTATAAAAGAAATTGATATTAATATTAATTCCAATATTTTTTATAACTAAAATTTGATTTTTTTTTTTGGTATACCTCCATCTCCATTGTCCTTGACATGAACATTTTGACAGCAGACACACCTCCTCAATTTCTTCATTTCGGCTGTCTTCGTCTGACAGAACAGCTAACGCGTCTCTGAAAATGCTAGATCCGCTAGACAAAGCCTGGAAAACAATAACTATAAATGACCTTATGTCATATAATAAGTACTGAATTAATGTAATAGTCTTAGGCATCGAAACCGAGGGAGGGGCTAGTGGACTTAAACCCCCCCTTTTTTTTTTAGCTCTACTGGTCAGAGGCCAGAAGAGCTTATGCGATGGTAAGGTGTCCGTCGTCCGTCTGTCTGTCCGTCTGTCTGTAAACAATTTTTCAAAACGCTACTCCTCCTACAGTTCTGGTCTGATTTTAATATAACTTGGCACACAAGTAGACTACACTAAGATACATCAAATAATCCATCGGTTTTTTATTTCGATGAACGGTGTTGCCATGGTTACTAAAAATAGAAATTTCAGTAAAATTCCTTTAACATGCTATTCCTCCTACAGTTTTGATCTGATTTCAGTATAACTTGGCACACAAGTAGACTACACTGAGATACATAAAATAATGCATCAGTTTTTGATTTCGATGAACAGTGTTGCCATGGTTACTAAAAATAGAATTTTCTGTGAAATTCCTTTAAAACGCTACTCCTTCTACAGTTTTGGTCCGATTTCAATATAACTTGGCACACAAGTAGACTACACTAAGATACATCAATGTTGCCATGGTTACTAAAAATAGAATTTTCTGTGAAATTCCTTTAAAACGCTACTCCTTCTACAGTTTTGGTCCGATTTCAATATAACTTGGCACACAAGTAGACTACACTAAGACGCATAGAATAGTGCATCGGGTTTTGATTTTTATGAACGGTGTTCCCATGGTTACAAAAAATAGAATTTTCAATGAAATTCCTTTAAAATGCTACTCCTCCTACAGTTTTGATTTGATTTCAATATAACTTTGCACACAAGTATACTACACTGAGATACATAAAATAGTGCATCGGATTTTGATTTCGATGAACAGTGTTGCCATTGTTACTAAAAATAGAAATGTCTGCGAAATTCCTTTAAAACGCTACTCTTTCTTAGGCCTCTACAGTTTTGGTCTGATGGCAGTGGCTTCTTTTCTCATCCTTTGTTATGAGTACAAACTAGTAGAGCTACAGTCTCGACAGAGACTTCTGGTTTTTAGCTCTACTGGTCAGAGACCAGAAGAGCTTATGCGATAGTAATGCGTCCGGCGTCCGTCCGTCTGTCTGTCTGTCTGTAAACAATTTTTCAAAACGCTACTCCTCCTACAGTTTTGGTCTGATTTCAGTATAACTTGGCACACGAACAGACTACACTAAGATACATAGAATAGTGCATCGATTTTTGATTTCGACAAACGGTGTTGCCATGGTTACTAAAAATAGAATTTTCTGTGAAATTCCTTTAAAACGCTACTCCTCCTACAGTTTTGATCTGATTTCAATATAACTTGGCACTCAAGTAGACTACACTAAGATACATGAAATAGTGCATCGGTTTTTGGTTTCGATGAACGATGTTACCGTGGTTACTAAAAATAGAATTTTCTGTGAAATTCCTTTAAAACGCTACTCCTTCATTTTTGGTCTGATTTCAATATAACTTGGCACACAAGTAGACTACACTAAGATACATGAAATAGTGCATCGATTTTTGATTTCGAAGAAGGATGTTGCCGTGGTTACTATGAATAGAATTTTCTGTGAAATTCCTTTAAAACGCTACTCCTTCTTCATTTTTGGTCTGATTTCAATATTACGTGGCACACAAGTAGACTACACTAAGATACATGAAATAGTGCATCGGTTTTTGATTTCGAAGAAGGATGTTGCCGTGGTTACTATGAATAGAATTTTCTGTGAAATTCCTTTAAAACGCTACTCCTTCTTCATTTTTGGTCTGATTTCAATATTACGTGGCACACAAGTAGACTAGACTAAGATACATGAAATAGTGCATCGGTTTTTGATTTCGATGAACGGTGTTGCCGTGGTTACTAAAAATAAAATTTTCTGTGAAATTCCTTTAAAATGCTACTCCTCCTACAATTTTGGTCTGGTTACAATATACCTTGGCACACAAGTAGACTACACAAAGATACATAAATTAGTGCATCAGTTTTTTGATTTCGATGAACGGTGTTGCCATTGTTACTAAAAATAGAAATGTCTGTGAAATTCCTTTAAAACGCTACTCCTTCTAAAGTTTTGGTCTGATGGCAATGACACCTTTTTACTCATCCTTTGTTATAAGTACAAACCAGTAGAGCTTCAGTCTCGACAGAGACTTCTGTTTTTTTTTTTTTGCAAAAAGATATATTACAATGTATCTATAGGCATTGAAAATTGGGGTTCAGTCCAGCAAACTTTATTTTGGTTGACCCCCCCCCTTTTCAATTTGCTTTTGACGCCTTTAATGCAATGATTTAATAACTCATTTTTAGCTCTACTGGCCCTTTTCTTTGCATCTAATGTTATAGCCGGTGAGAATTTGCCCCGAATAACCTTTAAACGTTTACAGTATGCTTCTATGAGCACCTCCAGCTCCATCTCACTCCAGTTAGGTTAACGAACTTTTATTTTATCCATTAGGCCTAAACAATTAACTTGGCAGACGACTCGCATTATAATCGAAAGTAGCTAATACGCATGCGCAGCCCCCGTTACTAGGATAGTTTATTTGCCTTCCCTTTTGAAGAGTTCCTGTCGTAAGTTACGTGCAGGTCTACGGGCGTTGATACGACCTTTAGTAAAACGCTATCTACGCACACGTAAATTCAGTCGTAAAGTCTACGTTTACGTCTACGGCAAAATGCACGACCTTTAGTAAAACTCAGTACAGAAGAGCTTATGTCAGAGTATGGTATCCGTCCATCTAGCTGTCTGTAAACAATTTTTCAAAATGCTACAGTTTTGTTCTGATTTCAATACAACTTGGCACACAAGTAGACTACACTAAGATATATAAATTAGTGCATCGGTTGATTTGGATGAACGGTGTTAACATAGCTATTGCCATGGTTACTAAAAATAGAAATTTCTGTGTGTTTCCTATAAAACGCTACTCCTCCTTCAGTATAGGTCTGATGTCAAAATAACTTGGCACACAAGTAGACTAGAGAGAGGACTAAAAGAGGCTTTGCCTGTTGCCTGATCCCATTTTTTGCATCGGTTTTGGAATTGGATGAACGGTGTTGCCATGGTTACAAAAAAATTAGAAATTTCTGTGAAATTCCTTTAAAACACTACCCAGTTTTGTTCTGATTTCAATATACCTTGGCACATAAGTAGACTACACTATGATACATAAATTAATTTCACAGAAATTTCTATTTTTAGTAACCATGGCAACACCGTTCATCCAAAACCTATGCACTAATTTATGTATCTTAGTGAAGTCTACTTGTGCGCCAAGTTATATTGACATCAAATCAAAACTGTAGGAGGAGTAGCGTTTTAAAGGAATTTCACAGAAATTTGTATTTTTTAGTAACCATGGCAACACTGTTCATCCAAAACAGATTCCTTTAAAACGATACTCCTCCTACAGGTTGCTGCCTGTTACAAAGTTTCAACTCCAAGTGCTACTTTTCCTTTGCTGTACGTACAGACCAGTAGAGATACAGTCTCATCAGAAACAGAAACTTCTGGTTACTCAGAACACACTAAAGAGATTAAACATTCAGATTCTGTATACAAAGGTATATACGCATGTAATAATTCATTACTTCATGTACATGTTATTTAAATCCTTCAGTGACAACCTCTACCATTTTATTAATTACCAAAATATTATTATTATTTTTGGATAAAACGAAAGAGGGTTGTAGTTATAAAGAAATGCCCCCCTCCCCTAAAAATAATTTTAAAAATCGCAGGTTTTGAAATATTCTTAAGTATGAAGACGCAATGTCAAAATCTTCGTCTGACCGTAGAACCCTCCCCATTTCCATAGAGTTATGATACTTGTATAATGTATATCATTTAAAATGGACCCACGTACGTGTAATATGCTTAATCCTCTGATTGTTTATAACAGTACGTATCTGCTATGTATTTTGCATTCAACTTACTTCTAAAGTAAATTATATAGTTCCAATATTTTTTACCTCTGTACTTTCACGTGACGTTCCTGGAATATAATTCACAATGATTGTTGAACTTCTATCCACAGGACTGAAATGAATTACAGTATGGCAGACATGTATTTTTTATACAGCTACAGGAAATTTTGATCTATCATAGCTTATATTTTTCTATTATTATTTTATTGATACGAGTTAAACATTAACGTTACGTGAAAACGTTATACTTCTAACTTCTACTCACTATAAGTATATATAAGTTAACAGTGAACTATTATTCAGATTTATTTCTCACTTGTATATAAATGTACAGTCTCTCTATTTCTGGAAAAAGGGAAAACAATTAGTTTATAAGTTTAACATATCAAAGAATTATCTTGCTTTAATGAATATGACATCTAAAACATTTCGTTGATTATCATTTCGTTATTTCGCGACATTGGACTTGGACGACAACAGAAACAAACATGATCAGATAAACCCTGTAAAAGGTTAAGGATGTCTAAAAATAGTCAATAAAATAAGTCAATAATTGTTTTGGCGTGATTGTCATGGCCATTTAATAAAATATTAGATATAATACAATGTATGCGCCGATGATGATTATATGGCAGCATAGGTAAATGAATATGGATAATCATAAGCAAGAGAAATACCATCTTGATCCAAGGAGCCTGGAAAAAACAGTACCCCCCGGAGACAGCATTCTTTGCAAAATTATGCTTAACAAAGTTAAAAACACCACAAACAACTGGAACTTTGAAAGGTCTGCCAAGCACATCAATAAGGTGGATCCTATTCAGCATTTGATCCATGCCATGACGCTGAAACGAGAAATTAAACGAAAACGAGAAAAACACCAAAAGAAAATTTACATTACAATAAAACATGACATATATGCTTAAGGGGAATATAAAATCGACTTAGGGGGAGGGAGGGTGGGTTTAAAAATTTTGAGCGTCTGCTTCACTCAAATTATGGAATAGAAAGGAATATTCTAGAAGACATGCGCATTCAACAAATATTTTTGAGCACCGAACCCGATGAATTATGAACGTAATGATTAGGAGTTATCGATCTTAGCATATGTAAAAAACTAAGCTGCGCGAAATAACCAGGTTTATCCATATTTGATAAACTCCATTATTTCGCGACATTGGACTTGGACGACAACAGAAACAAACATGATCAGATAAACCCTGTAAAAGGTTAAGGATGTCTAAAAATAGTCAATAAAATAAGTCAATAATTGTTTTGGCGTGCTTGTCATGGCCATTTAATAAAATATTAGATATAATACAATGTATGCGCCGATGATGATTATATGGCAGCATAGGTAAATGAATATGGATAATCATAAGCAAGAGAAATACCATCTTGATCCAAGGAGCCTGGAAAAAACAGTACCCCCCGGAGACAGCATTCTTTGCAAAATTATGCCAAATGGGTCAAGGGACCAAGTCACATGACCCATCCGCCACAAACTAACATTGGGGCGGCAATTTTGCAGCCCAAAGTAACAATAAAAGCACAAATTGTGCCCACAAAATTAGGTACCAATTGCACCGAAATTATGCCAAATCGGCTAAGTCACATAAGGCACAAATTGTGCACAAAAAATAAGGTACAAATTGCACCAAAATTATGCCAAATCGGCTCAAGTCATTTAAAGCACAAATTGTGCACACAAAATAAGGTACAAATTGCACCAAAATACAATTGGCTCATGACAAGCATCAAGGAAATGTTGACGAAACAAAATTACAACCAATGAAATGATCCAAAGCATTCCTCAAAGTATTGATAAAAATACTGTTTCCCAAATCTGACAAATGAACTCCATCTTTTCTAAATAATTCCTTGCATTGAGCTCTAATATCTGGATAACTGACTGATGCACCCCGACCCTGAAACTTATTTAGCACAAATGTAGCACAGGCACTATTAATTCTACGTCTACAGTTTTGTCCTTCTGTATTTGCAAGACAATTAATCCAATTATTTCGAGGCAAAATATGTGACCAAATTATAAAAGTTTGTGGAAGTAAATTAGCAATATTTGCCAAAGTTGACTTGCAATATTTTTGAAGACCCCTTAATGTATTGTGAGCCTGACCAATATTATTGCCCCCACAATGTATAATAATAATCTTTGGCTTCTTGTTACGAGCTAACAAAAATTCAATTGTGGGATATAATTGCTCCCAGACCATACCCCGAATTCCATGCCACAAGATGTTGGAAGACTCCTGCCCAAGATTCTCTTGATTTGAATTCTTCGCATATATGTGAGCCCAATGAATAATTGACGAGCCTATGATCCAAATCGAATCTAAATATAAAATTTAAAATTGATGAGCAAATTAAACACTTATTATTATTATTTTTTTTTTTTTGAATTGTAACTTTGTGTCATATGACAATACATATACAGTGTAACTCAATGTAAATTTACAACGAACATGGTCTTATGTACGATTTGTAAGCTGCTGACTGCCACCTTCCCATCTGCTTAATATGATCCTCTGAAAACCCTTTTGTATACAAGTGGGTTGCACCCCCAATGCGAAATGAGTGCGTCTTAAATTGAGTTGACTGTATATTCAGAAACTGCAAAGCTTTGTTTAACATGGACGAAAACTGGTATTCGGTTAAGGGTTTGGAATTTAAATGAGAAAAGTAGGACACCCTTTTTACATTGGTACTTAATGCAGCAAACTTCTGCAAAAATTGAAACAATAAATTTGTATCATTTGATTTTTTCACATGCACAAATGCCCCCGCACCAATTTGATCAGTCTTAGATGTTTTGATAAAGATTTCAATGGTATCACTAGATACAGTTATATGCTGGACACCCAAAGCCACCACTTCACTCACCCTTAGTAATGCAAAGAAAGCCAATGCAAAAGCAGACTGAAATAAAGCTGCTTCAAAATCAGAAAAACACAAATGTGGCAAAACACTGACAATGCTATTCAACAAAGGTAATGTAATTGGTTTTCTTATATCCTGAGATGGATTACATCTCTTGTAACCAGCTAACAACTTCTTAATAATAAATGAATCCACTGGATTCTGCCAACCATGCAAGTTAATGACGAAACTGATTCCTGATAAATAGCATTTGACAGTAGAAAAAGCCATATTACTCTCTGACAGATATGCTATAAAATTAATCATGTGATCAACGGGTGGGGGCCATATCTGCTGGAATGACAACTGTTGTCTAAAATTGAAAAAACTTTGCAATCCCTGACGGTATACATTCGCTGTATTTTGAGATACACTGGCCTGCAGAAGACTGGCTACAGTTCCTGAATAGCTCTCCAAAACTGAATAGGTACCATGGAGGGAAAGGGGTCTGCCCAAGGAGCCAATTGACGAAACCTGGTCCACTGAAACCGAGAAATAGCATCTGCAATTTCATTTTTAACACCTGGTATATGTTGAGCTTTTATTTGTACATTAAACTTGAGGGTCTGCAGAACTAACATCCGGACTAATATCATAATTCTTTTGTTTTTTGATGATTTGTTATTAATGATGTACACCAAAGATAAATTGTCAATATGAAGTAGGAGTTTTTTGTTCCTTAAGCTTTCAGCCCAAATCATAACCCCTAATACAATAGGTACAAGTTCTAGGAAAGTGATATCCCTGTAGCATTCCTCAGGCCAGCCATGAGGCCAATGCAGACTACACCAATGTTTACCGAACACAACACCGCAACCATGAGAACTTGAACTATCTGAATAAAAATGGAGTGAATCATCTTCCTGCCATACAAGACTAGGAAATTGTGTCCTACCATTAAAATCAGTAAGAAATTGAACCCACATTAACAAGTCTAACTTAATTTCTGCTGTAATTCTTATAAAATGGAAAGATTTTTTGACTCCTGCCATTGAACCATAAAGTCTTGAACAAAAAGCCCTTCCAGCTGGCAATGCCTTAACCACAAATGCAAGCGCCCCGGCCAATGACTGCATTTCTTTCAAAGTAACCTTTTTTGAATTAAGTATTCCATTTATCTTTGCCAATAACTCCCTAACTTTATCATCTGGAACAAATATAGTTCCGGAAATAGTATCTATGCCTAAACCTAGAAAACTCAAACGAGTAGAAGGTCCCTCTGTTTTCTCAAAAGCTAAAGGAATGCCTAAGTCTAAACATAACTCTTCAAACTGTCTCATTAAATCCAAACACTGAGATGAATTGGCCCTTCCTACAAACAAAAAATCATCTAAATAGTGAATAATGCTTTTCAATTTAGACCTCTGAGCTAATTCCCAGTGAAGGAATGTAGAAAACTTCTCAAATAAAGAGCACGACAATGAACAACCCATAGGTAAGCACTTGTCAATGTAATATGCACCAGAGTGTTGAAAGCCTAATAAACAAAAATCCTGTGGACAAACTGGTAACAGACGAAATGCACAGGAAATGTCCATTTTTGCTAATAAGGCACCCTCACCCTTACTCGCAATTAAAGAAACAGCATCATCAAAAGTGGAATAACTGACAGAACATAAACTGGGGTCTATGTAGTCATTAACACTGTCACCTGTTGGATATGACAAATTTGTGATCATTCGCCAACCACCTTGTTTTTTGGGAACTAAACCTATTGGATTACATCGCAAATTAGATATTGGGGGGTATAAAAATGGACCCATTATTCTTCCTAACTTAACTTCCTTATCAATTTTCTCCTGTATTTGAAAGCTGTACTGCATTGCAGATTTCATGTTTTTAAACTCCACCCTCCTCCTAGGACCATCAAAATTCAAGGAAAACCCAAATTTGAAACCCAAGGACAAACAATGAGCATCTTGAACATTTGGGTAAGTAGATAATATTTGATTCAAATTTTCACAATTAATAGGTGAGTGACCAAGTTCCCATAAATTCTGACAATTATGTGGCAGAATTGGACTGCGACTGGCCCTTTGAATACTGGAACCGCTGGTTCCTGGAATGGAAATGTGCACGATTATTGAAATTGGTCTGTGATGAAGATTGTTCTGACGCAGCAGTTGAATTAACCTTGAAACATTTCACCAAAGGATGAAAAGCATTACATTTTAGACAACTATGCACATAATTGCAATTTGACTTGTTGCAAATGCCCTGATAATTATAACTGTAGCATTTGTTGCGGGGCTGCAATGACTGCTGGCGTGATAAAGGGTTAGTAGGAGCAGTGGACGAATGCATATAGATCATCCACAGCTCTGCATCAACAGAAGCCCAACTTACAGCGGTGTTGTAAGATTTTTTCAGCCTAAACTGAATATCATATTCTAACCAATTTCCCTTGATTTTTTCAGCCCCCCTCTTTATCAATGACATATACTTAAACAATGAGATTGCTTCAGATGGCTGTTTGACTAAATAAACTGATGCAAAAATTGCAAAAGCATCTAGCCATTGTGATAGGTTTGAAATTTTTTGTTCCTTATGCTTAGGCTTTACCTGAAATACACCATCTTCAAACACAAGCTGATTTTGTTGTGTCGAGGTCGGATCATGAAAGAGAAGTGTACCAAAATTTATGAATTGATTATTGAAAATTTTTTCTTTCACTTTCTGAGGCAAATGCGCTGCTAGGGGTGATGCGGTGCTAATAAATGGATTTGGCAAATTATCTAAAGGGTCAAATTGAATTGTACCTTGATTAACTTCAGCTGAACTAGCGGGCTGCAGGGGAACTAAGGAGGCGACAGTGGACACAGTCTGACGTTGAGTCACGATCGGTGCCTGGTCAGTCACGATCGGTGCCTGGTCAACAATGGTGACATCATGCGGTCGAGGGAGCGTTGCTTCAGGTACACTTCGTTTTTTGGCCCTGGCTGCAGAATTTGTCGTTGTTGTCCGTGAATAGGGACTTCTAGACTTCGAAACTCTCGATGCCCGTAACATACTTATGACAACTCAAAGATGAAACTGCAGATGATGATCGATTAAATCGTTTAAAAATTTTGAGCGTCTGCTTCACTCAAATTATGGAATAGAAAGGAATATTCTAGAAGACATGCGCATTCAACAAATATTTTTGAGCACCGAACCCGATGAATTATGAACGTAATGATTAGGAGTTATCGATCTTAGCATATGTAAAAAACTAAGCTGCGCGAAATAACCAGGTTTATCCATATTTGATAAACTCCATTAATAAGATATCATTTTTAGAGTTTCATTGGGATATGACATGAAGTCGGTCACGTGATCATCGAATTCTATCCAATATCTTTTTTGTAGATCTTAATGTATGAAAAATATACAAAATTTTAATAAATTTTTGATTTCTAAACTGGTTTCTACTAGTAATTGTTTTTTTAAAAATTTGAAACACTTAAAATGTGATTTTGGCAGATTTAAGTTTTTTCCTTAAAGGATTATATAAGAAATGCTATCCTTGGGTATCTTGCACAAATGCCTGGTAAGGTACCTCAATTTTTTATGAGTAAACATGTTAAAGTAGTAATTCTTCGATGATAAAATCTTGGAAAAAATTATATATTATCAAGGAAAGTCTCGTCTGTCCTTAAGTATGAACGATATCTCAGTTATTTCTGCAGGAAGATTTTTGGGAGTTGAACTATGTTCATTCTCCCATGGTCATCACGCATTTAACATGCGCAGTAATTTGTATTGATTACATAAAGCCGAAAGCGAGGCTACTGTGTCGACCGATTTACTCCGATGATATTCAACAGAAAACATGCAGAAACATCCGCCACAAATAGTTCATGTCATTTTCTCCTGAATTGGTCTAATTTTCATAATTTGAAATGTAAGTAAATGTAATGATAAAGTAATCTTATTTTGAATATTAGATTTCGTTCAAAGTAAAACTAAATTATAAAGAACCTTAAAAGTTTTTCGTAATGTAGTGTAGCGTCATTACCGGCCGCCAGGAGGCGCTGTGCGTTTCTGCGGAGTTAAAACAATTTAAATAAAAATATTTAACATTCATATAGTAGTATATATATTAAAAAGAGCTTCTATAACAAGAACGCACAATAAACATAATTTTTTTTTATAAAGAATGAGGTAAATATTTCATCCAATCATGATTGAGAAACTTAGCCATGTTTGAGGTGCGGAGAAAATTAGGACATGTGTTGGGCATAGTGTAAAGCAAAGACCGCGTTATGTATAGTGCACAAATTTACTTTCTCTATTTAATCAGGATTTGTTGTACGTATTTTTTTTTAAAATGACGTGTACACATGTACATATATAAAAATTTTCAAAAATATGGTTAAATATTAACTCATTAAAAGACCTAGCAGGCTACAGAATATTACAAGATTTAGTCCAAGCAGACGAGGATAATGCACGTTTTACAATGTGCCAATAATTTTCCCCTACAACTCAAAGAAACTGAAAGAGAAGAAATGTAGTGGCGGATCTAGAGGGAGTTTAGTTTTTTCCTCTAAGAGAGAGCAAGGAGCCCCACATATTTGTTGCGTTTTTATTAAATTAAAACTACACTGCATATCTAGTTATAGATTACATTAAACATTAGTTTTAAACTTTTAAATGCCTCTTAATTATACAGGCCCACGGTTTGTTGACACAGAGGACCAGGGGTACTTTGCTTATATACACATGTAATACTGAACATGCATTATATAATTAAGAAAATCATGCAATGTCGTACACAAGCGTTTAATGTAACGAGGATATTTATTAACAGATAAATATAAGATATTTTAAACAGATCACCATTTCAGTCTTTAGTTGCTTCATAAAGGGAACAATGGTTTGCGTCAGATTTTTGACGCTTGCGTCAATATATGTTTCTTGTACACTGAAAGAGAAACGAACGACAACTCTACATACTGACGGCAAGCGGTAAATCTAATCTTCTCGACGCCCGACGGTCCCAGATTTTTAGCAATATCTTTTTTACCGGTGCACAGAATTTATTCAAACTTTTCAAGAACATTTTCTTGGTTTAAATGAATTCATTAATGCATAAAAACTTTAGAAAACATGCGTATTTATTACTAAACTAGCAGTATCACCTGCCAAAAGCGGTAAATCTAGTACTCTGTTATAAATGTTAAAACCAAAAACGGACACCGATGTTTTCGTAAAATCGCGATTAAAAACAACAAAATGAAGTTTGTTTTTTGTTTTTTTATAAAAGGAAAACCTCATTTACATACTAGATAATTTGTACGCACACAAACTCTCACATATACCACTGTTTAAATGTTTGGTCATTAAATATTTGTTTTTAACTTGGTATTGCTTTTTTCTTCACAATATTAAAAAAAGTTTTGACGTTCTCCATGTATAATGTTCGTGTAATTGAAATACATTTCTATTCACAGAGAAGTTGAATATAACAAACCTGTTAGCTCTTAAAAGGATGCTGTGTGAAAATCCATATTTTATCAACATTGATATTATTCCTGCGAAACTGAAATTTTCATAACACATGGGTAAAGGTGCCAAGGAAAAATATATCACAAATTTGAAGACTTTGAGCAGTGAATTATATAAATGATCAACCGCCTCTAATATGAATATAATGGCAGTGTCCATGTTTTGCAATGGGAAACCCAAAATATGTGTAGGATGAAAAAGTAATAGAAGGTTCACAACGGCAATATGTAAAGATTCTATGAAAATTTCGTTCAGTGGTGTAAGAGGAGTTGCGGATAAGAGATGGATATACCTAAAGCGTAACAAACAGACGGACGGAAATCCCGATTAATAAATACCCTCCCGCTTTTCAAGCAAGGGGTATAAAAATGAGGAATAATGTAGACAGGCAAGAATTATGGCTCATGCATTTTTTGCTATTCAATGTCTCTGAATGTCTTTCTCAAGATCGTTGCAACTCAAAAAATCTGAAACAGTTGACTGTATTTGAAATAATAATATTGTTCAATCACTTAACCTCCCGATCAAAGATGTTATTTTACACCATGTTCAACTCCCATGAGTGCTTTCAGTACTTTGATTGTATTAGGGCCCCGCTCGGCGGGCGCCCTATAGTGATCAGTCTGTCCGTCCGAGATCTCTTGTCCGGAGCATATCTTCTCTCTCTCTTTGGCCCTATCTGGCTCATACTTCACCCACAGTGTGCCTTTGGGTAACTGGTGTGCAGTGACTTTGAACCATGTTTCTAAATCAAAGGTCAAGGTCATAGCAGAATTATATGAAAAATCCTTGTCCGGATCATATCTTCTCTCTCCTTGGCCCAATCTGACTCAAACTTCACCCACAGTGCCTTACGGTAACCAGTGCGAGTGGCTTTGAACCATGTTTCTAGGTAAAAGGTCAAGGTCAAAGCAGAACTATATGAAAAATCCTTGTCTGGATCATATCTTCTCTCTCCTTGGCCCAATATGGCTCATACTTCACGCACAAAGTGCCTTTGGGTAACCAGTGTGCAGTGACCTTGAGCCATGTTTCTAGGTAAAAGGTCAAGGTCAAAGCAGAATTAAATGAAAAATCCTTGTTTGGAGCATATCTTCTCTCCCCTTTGTCCAATGTGCTCAAATCTCACAGAGTGCTAGTGGTCAGCGAATGTGAAGTGATCTTAAACAAAGTTTCTAGGTAAAGGGTCAAGGTCAAAAATATCCTTTCTGTTTAAATTCTTGTCTGGAGCATATTTTCTCTCTTTCCTTGGCTTAATCTGGCTCATACTTTACCCACAGAGTGCCCTTGGGTAAAGGGTGTTCAGTGACCTTGAATCATGTTTCTAGGTCAAAGGTTAAAGTCATAGCAGATTTATATGAAAAATCCTTGTTCGGGGCATATCTCTGCCCTTTGTCCAACTAGGATCATACCTCACTCAGAGTGCCATTGGGTGAAGGGTGTGCAGTGACCTTGAACTATGTCTTTAGGTCAAAGGTTAACACCATAGCAGAATTATGTGAAAACCCTTGTTCGGAGCATATTGTCTCTCCTATTAGTCCAATGTTGCTCATACTTCACCCACAGAGTGCCTTTGGTCAGTGAATGTGCAGTGACCATAAACAAAGTTTTTAGGTCAAGGTTCAAGGTAAGAAATAGCCCCTATTTTGTATTGTTTTATGGACTTTTGATCTTGGGCATCAACGATAGTGGGAAATGTGGGATAAATTCCCGTTATGCATAAATTATCCCATATTTCCCACTGTCGTTGATGTCCATTGCATATTATACTAATTAAACAATCTAATTAAAATTAGATCATTTGTAAGTGTTCATGTATTTTGTTATGTCGCTTACAGCGACATAACAAACACGAGCGTAAAGGATCTTATTTTAATTAGATTGACACACAGACAGATGCGCACGATATTTGCATGCCTATTACGCCTCCTTAGCTCCTGACCTATCGACCTGCATTATTTACATTCCAATAGAATTATCAAGAAATCAACTCCCCTAACTTTTAAAGAGTTAACACATAGGGAAAAAAACAGAAATGAAAATATTGAAATATAAATCCCTAAAAAGCAAACACTAAACATATAATCGGAAAAAGCAGTATTATTTGTTGCGGAAAAGCAGGGTCCTTTTTGCAGAATATTAATGTCGATTTGAGAAAAAAGTGGA
The DNA here is from genome assembly GCF_032062105.1 of Saccostrea cuccullata. NCBI lineage: Eukaryota > Metazoa > Mollusca > Bivalvia > Ostreida > Ostreidae > Saccostrea > Saccostrea cuccullata. The sequence continues at coordinate 15,497 of NW_026921171.1, forward strand.
ACTTTGACGGTAATGTTTTACACTGAAGTATCAGAGAAAAATGTTATAATTGATATTCAATTTTGTCACTTTTATATCTGTTGCAAAATAGGAATTTTGCTCGCCTTGTTCGCCTATATTATATAGTTATTTCTCCCAGACTTTTCTCTATTCCATCTGAGCCCATTTTGATTTCGACGCGTATACGGAACAGAACGGAACAGAATGTAAACATCCTTGGGTATTATTTTAATTAAAAAAACATTATTTTTAAACTAACACTATAGGCACGTAGTATCAGAGGGTGGAAGGGGGCAGAGGGGCTTGGCCCCTCCGTTAACTTTTTACCATTGAAAATGCTCATTGAAAGGCCGGTTCTCCCCCTCAACACTTTTTCTTGCAGTATACAAGAAGTAAAAATTTGGTACTGAAAGATTTTTTTCCTCAGGTAAAGTCGAATTTTTCTGGCTCCCCCTTTCCAAAACGATGCTACGTCCTTGCATTAATTACTTGCTCAATGAAATACATGTCTCAAAGTAGTAATCTGTGAAATGCATATGATATCTACCGCAATTCCGATCATTCATCCTCGTTTTTTCCCTTATTGTTTTCTTTTATTCATTCCTTCATTTTCTATTAACTGTATTTAATTTAATTGTACACGGACTTTGTTGGTCTCCATCTTCCTCAAGGGTGCCTAAACCATCGTACTGACAAGGAAAAAAAACCCAAAACCCAATCATCTCATATTAAGTGAAAAAAACCATATCTTTCTTGATATTTTTACATTTGATAACGCCCTAGCCAAAAGCAATTAAAAAATAAAGTGAAAATCAACATAAAATGTATTAATCTGGAATATCGTAATCTATTAAATAGAGGAAACAACGATGCATAGGCGTCGGAAGCAAATTAAAAAGGGGGGGGCTAATTGAAAGTGGGAGGCTAAACCAACAAAAAAAAACAAATACCAATTTCCAATGCCTATATTTTGTATATGTTTGCAAAAAAGGGGCGTTATGCCCCCCACCCCGGTTCCGACGCCTTTGTGATGTTATATCCTCAGTCGGATTTTTTTCTCTCTGTCTTTTTTTTTTTTGAAGAACATAGTCAAGCAGTTCAATACTGCGCAGAAGATAGTGCAGACATATTGAAAGAGAATTTCAGAAATTAGAATCAAAATGATTAAGATATAGTTTGTAAGAATGTCAATGTAAATTGAATAAATAAAAATTAATACTTCAGAAAATTTCGTATCATGTGTGCTAAAAATAAAATGATTCAAACTATGTATAGAAATTTAAGTCAGGGGTATCCTCTTTTGAATGTGAAGGAGAGCATTACTCACAATTAGGTCTGTTCACTTTGATGCTATAAATAGAATATATCGATTGACGAACCTTGCTTTTCATTGGGCGCACTTTCATCGTTTGATCTTCAGTCACGTGTTCATTTTGGTGGGAATTTTTTGTTGTGTCGACCTACTGAATGTGCGTGTGAGGTGTTTCCGTTGAATCCTTTGTCTTGTTCTAAAGTTCACATGGATTTTTGAATTTTAACCCCAGGTGAGTTGACGTGAAATAAATGCATTTTTGTTCCAAGTTTGTAAAAATGGAATTTTGATAAAATTTTGTTCCAAACTTGTGAGACTGAGTTTATCAGTATTGACAATAATGTGAACACAGGACAATTCGGCAATGTTTCAATGATTTTTCCTTGTTTATTAGATGTACGTCCTGGACGATGTGGTGAAATGGGAAATGCCCAGTTGACGGTATCTCTTCATTCGAGCAGCGGTCTCTAGAGAAATGTTTCTCTGCAGTCATCCGCAGGTAAGATCACGTGACAGTTACAAAGTGAACAAACTTGACACAGTTTAACTTTTAGTAGTTCTGTGGCGGTAACTCGGAATAGGGAGATAAGAAAGAGAATGCAGGCGAAAAAATCAATTACAGAGGTCTGTTCAATCACTAGATTTGGCCACATACATTGAATTAGCTATATTTATTTCTCTAGCTTTATATCCAAAATAGCTTGTTGTAGCTATTATCTAGTTTTCCATAACATGCTTTTAACAGGTTGGGCACAGTTCCTTTTTCGGGGAAGTATTACTATTAAAGGGAACTATTACCCTTTTCAGTAATAAAAACATTACTGAATTCGGGAATTTTCACTCGTTTAGCATGTTTAGCCTCTATTCTCGTGTTTGTTTTGAATAAAAGATAAAGTGCAAGAATATTTTCACATCTTCTAAATATTTATTGTCTATTAAGTGTGTTTGTGCTCAAAACTGCAATAGTTATTGCTGCAAAAAGCTGAAAAAGAGTTGTAAAATATTTCTATTATATAGGTTTCTTATGGAAGCTTACCTGTGTTAAAATTGTGATAATGGATACGTTCAGCAATAGCTAACTTGTTCATGAGATTATTCATTCTAATTTAATTTTATACTATTTCTTTAAATGAAATCGTAATAATAATTTTAAATACCACCACTTCTTATACAGA
>NW_026921172.1:0-17967 GCF_032062105.1 Saccostrea cuccullata
AAACAGAACCACGTGATAATCTTAAATCGAAGGGTTTTGGTATCCAAGTAACGAATTTCCAAATTTGGTAGTTTATTAGTACAGTACCACGTGATCAATTTTTGAGATAATCAGTTTATTTGTTCTATGATTGACGAAGATGGCAGAAGGAGTTCAGAATCATAATAACGAATTGGAATCAAACGCCGTTTTTCAGCAAGCCTATGACGAGGATGATTTTCAGTAATCCCTGTTCAGTGTTGAGATTCTGCTAGGCTAGATATTTGGACTGACGCCATCGCAGAATCCATGGACGACCATTAATAATTCACGTCTGGAAATTAAGTCCCAACTTCGGTCGACTATAGCAAGAATTATTCACCTAGACCACACTGCCGTTCGCTTCAATTAGGTTATTTAGTTGTTTTTTTTTTACTCTTTGTCACTATTACTTCTACGTAGCTTACCGTTTAGGCATGTAAATCCCAACATAAAAATATTCACTGAAATCTGAGTTCGAAATATGGCTCCCGTGACGAAATTGTTGGGATTTACATGCCTAAACGGTAAGCTATGTAGAAATAATAGAGGCAGAGAGTCAAATAAACACTTAAATGACTTAATTGAAGCGAACGGCAGTGTGGTCTAGGTGAATAATTCTTGCTATTGTCGACCGAAGTTGGGACTTTAGGTCTCGCACAAGGAAATAATTTCATTATATATTACTATAATATAGCTTGAATTAAATTATTTAATTTATTAGACTCTCCGCAGAAAATTCATGAAAGAGAAAATAGAGATTAATGCTGTAACAAAATTTTGAGTAAAAAAAAAATATGCCTTATGCGGCTTTTAAGAAATAAAATCGACAGTAAACATACCTACCCCGAAATGCACGTGGGATTCACATGTTGACAAACAGCCTACACACCATCCAGGAAGTTGCATGATGTGCACCTGAAAAAAAAGTTCCTTTTAATTCAGTGGGATAATTCTGCTAAAGAAATGATATTCCTAGTACATGAGTCCAATTTTAATACTGTAGGCCTAAAACACAATTGCCAAAAATGAAAAAAGAAAAAAAATTGTCTCTATATATATATATGGAACTTCAATTGACTAAGTTCATTTTGATTGGCTATTTCCTTGCGTAAGACCTTAATTTCCAGACGTGAATTATTAGTGGTCGTCCAGGGATTCTGCGACGGCGTCAGTCCAAATATCTAGCCTAGCAGAATCTCAACAGGGATTAGATTTTCAGTTGAGTCAGGCTGTTCAGATGTACAAACTAAGTCAATCTGATTTAAATGACCAGGACTTTGGGAATTTTGATATTCAGGATTGGTGTTTAGAAGCGTTTCCAGAATTAAAACAGGAAAATTTTACTAAATGGTCTGAAAATACTACTACTAGATTCGAAAAGCCCGTCTCCGCGACTGAGATAAGTGCACTGAAAAAAAATCAAGAAAGTAAAAACACGCGCCGCAATACTTCATGGGCAGTTAAAGTGTTCAACGACTGGAAATCTCAGCGTAACCAACAACAACCTGGCGATTTTAAAATCATTCCCGAAATCCTCAGAAGTACATACCAAGAACTTGCGTATACTTTATCATGTTTTGTGATTGAAACCAGGCGTGCAGATGATTCCCCCTACCCCCCGAGAACTTTATATCAAATTGGTTCCGGGATTCTTCGGTACATGCGAGAGGAAGGTGTTCATGATATGAACTTTTTAGATGTCAAAGATGCCCGTTTCCATGACTTCAGGAAAACTCTAGACGCGCGAATGAAGGAGCTAGCATCCCAAGGAATAGGAGTGTCTATAACGCAAGCGGATCCGTTAACACCGGAACAAGAAGACGTCCTGTGGGAGAAAAAATTACTGGGAGCGCATACTTCAAAAAGTTACATCAACACTGAATTTCTAACATTTGTGCTTTGATTAAAACTATTTTCTGCTCCAGAAGAGCGGAATATTTTCAATATTTTAGAAATGTCATAAGTTGTGTAAAAGTTGCAATGTTTTGTGCTTTTTTCTTGTTTTATTCAGTTCATTAAAGTTTAGAAACGAATTTTTGTCTTATTTGCATAGCTCCTCCTACATCCAGGGTCTAACAGTTGGATATCACTAGCTTTATATCACATATGTGATATTTAATATACCACCACACTTATGTTGATATGAGATATACACCCTTGTTAAGATCAAAGGAAAATCTGTCAGTCATGGGATAAAGAATAAATATGAGTTCAAAACTAGAAGTATTAGGCACACTAAGCTCAATGAATGGCTTAGTGTCGAGAGTTCTCAAAACATTTGCATTATTCTTTATTAGTTCGATAAAATAATTCTTAAAAAATATTTTAAGAACTTGCTTTAAACTAAGTATTAAACGTTGTTAATATATTTCAATTTCGTTATCATTTTTTGTCAGATGATTGATAATTTATGGCTATATAAAAAAGAGGTTACAATAAATACTCCCAAGCCTGGAAGTGTGTAAGATATGAAAAGAAATCGTTATGATCTTCCGGATAATAATGATGTGGTAAAAGTGCATGGTGAAATAAAAAAAGAAAAAAGTTTTCAATTAGTAAAAAATGTTTGAATACACGGTAAATGCTCTACAGCTGCAAATGACACAGATATTTTTTTTTCTATATACCCAGGCTTGCAGCTTATTTCACCTTGAAATATATCTTGACGTGCTTTCCTCCTATGTACACTTTTAAAATTGTGAAAGATTTTTTTTTTTAAATGCTAAATTTTGTTTGAGGCCGAAATGATGCTTTATATCAATTTTACTTTTTATACCAGTATTTGTATTAGGAGATAGACTACGAACTATTGAGTATTAGTATTAGGAAGATAGACTACGAACTATTGAACTCCATACAGCGGATAATTAAAGCTGAGAAACATGCATAAGGAGGAGGGGCAAAGGTGATTTTTAAAAATTTGATTTTTTACTGGGGGTAGGGTTAGCGTCATATATGAGATTCAAAACTGTAACTCATGAATTATCAGTCAAAATTCAATTAGATTTAGGTTATTTGATGACTAAAGTTACAGTTCTTAAATTTTAGTTTACAATTTTTCCCTGTGTTTCTTTTTCCTTTCAGTATTTAAGTTAGCTGCAGATCCTGTAGCGTTATGGTTTTATATATTTGTCTTTGGCCATAACGCTACAGATCCCGTAATGCAAAAAGGTGCAATTTACGGCGCAATATTTTTTGCGCACTTTTGGGGAGAATTTCTTCACCTTCTAGCATTAGTCAATCAACTACCTTTTACTATATACATGTATAGCTAAATAAGTAAGAGACTTTTTAAAGATATTGTTGCAAACATTTTAATAAAATGTCACTTTTTTAATCTACGTGAGACTTGTTGCCCCTCTGAAGTCGGAAAAACCCCAGATGTTGCGATTTGTATTGCAGTCTCATTTTCAATATTATCATTGTGACGTCATAATAATTAAAACGTCACAATCTACTAGCAGTAGTTTGTGGTTACTTGCAAACAAAGAAAGGTATTTCCCCGAGCATATCGGCGATTTTTCTACCCAAAAAGTTTCATAGATTTTATCTGTGAAATATTGGCATCAACTGGAATTTACTTTTTCAAGACAGACAGCATATCAGTATAAAGTAAGTAGCAATACCAACTTTGTTTCAATGAATGTAAAATAAATTTTGCTTTCGGAAAAACAGAAAGCAATTTACATCAGCAAGAGTATCCCACGAGATTTAGATGCCTCTGGGTTTCCAGTATATTTCAAATTCATACTATTCTTCTTTTTAACACTTTCAGAACATGTTCCCCGGATTCTCGTTGATGATAATGGGAGTGTTCGAATTACGGAAATGGTGGGGAAAGAAAAGTTAGTACTTGTACAATGAAGCGCATTGTAGTGGTAAAATTTTCCATTTGGACGAAACGTTCTGAGTCATGTTTTGAACGTCAATTATAACATAACGACACGCCCATTTCTTTAGAAACGAGGAAGGAATATCCGCCGTATAGTTTTAGGACACTACACTTCCCGCGACAAGCAACATGAGTTACATTGAAATTAAGAGTTTTAAATGAGAAAAAGCTATGTAGAGTTCTTGCTTAAGTAAAACACGCATTGCAACGAATTTGTCCATAATTATGATTCTATCATGTCCATTGGAGTAAGCATAGCACATATATCAGTCGAACACGTGCTTACTCTGTGTTTATGTAAACTGTCAATTTCATTGGATGTTATCTTTATGAAAATCGTGTCTAAAGATAGCTCAAAACGTTCCATCCAAGCCGAAAATTTTACCACTTCAATGCGCTTCATTGTACCATTTACCATGGATAGTAGACTACTGTATTATTTTCTCCAAACAATGGAATGTATATCATTTAATGATTTATCCAATTAAATATTTTTCTTGGCGATTGACTTCCGGTGACACCTGTCGCCATGACGTGATTTTTTGAGAAGTGGAGAGTGTAAAGGAAAATTCGCTATAAATCACATGTATGTGGTAAGAAACATGCCAATATGACATTCCTGAGTTAGAGAACTAGTATTTTCTTAATATTAACTTTCTCAGTTTTCGAAAAGCTCTGAAAAACAGTTTCCTTTAACAAGTGTGATCAGCTATTGTGTCTTTAATGAGTGATGTTCACCCTATGAGTCGCCAAATGGAAAGTAAACGCAAAAGATCTGAGACTCTTAATAGTTCTTCTGAAGAACTAAATCCATTAAGAAGACGTTTCAATTCCACATCTCTACCCAATATTACATCAACTGGAATAAATATGTCATCTAATAGTGTCTCAACGCCTAGTCCCATTGTACAAATCAATCCCCTATCCCAGGGCTTTGCTACCTCCTCACCTATTGTTGGTACAGTAGGGACCCCCGATACCTCTGATGATTCTACCTCTATCAATGATTTGCCACCATCATCTGCTATTAATGACATAATTATAAAGACTGTCAGCAGTCAAGCATTTATTGGGTCGCTTGTTCCTCTTATTGCAACAGCTTTAGCACCTCACATCCAAGTCATTATTCAGAGTTGTTTACACTCAATGTCTGAAACCATCAAAACCCAACAAGAAACAATTAAAAAACAAGCCGATGAAATTAAAAGTGTTCAAGAAATAAACTCTGACCTTGAAAAAAGAGTAAACGACTTAGAATGTGGCCTTGATGACCTTGAACAATACGGCCGAAGAACATGCCTACGCTTCCATAATGTCAACATTACAAATGAACAGGCCCAGAACACTGATGATGTTGTAATTGATATTTGTAAAACAATGGGTGTCAACATTGTACCTGACGACATCAACAGGTCTCATCCCATCGGCCGCCCTAACTCCAACAATCTTAGGCAAGTAATCTGCAGGTTTCGCAGCTGGAAAATCAAAAACAAAATCTACAGCGCGAAGAAAAACCTAAAGGATAATCCGCAAAATCCCAGCAAAACATTTGTCACTGAAGATTTAACAAAGTACAGACAACTTGTGGTTAAAAAAATTATAGAAGCAAAAAAGGCAAACAAACTGCACAGTTTCTGGACATATGACGGTAGAATCTATATTAAAACCGAAAAAGAAGGCGACAGAATCCAAATAACATCGCTGGATGATTTGTATGAACTAATCGAATAAATGCATCAAACATGTGCCTTTAAATAGTAGATCTGTGTCACACGGTGAAAGTGAGTTCTACATTTAAAACGTTATAGACATGTTTTAAACATGATAATATATATTTTCCACACTCTCCAATACCTGTTTATTGTTTTGTTCTCAGAACAATGCTGTTATACAAGCTTTGTTTATTTACAATCATTGTCAGTCTTGTTTATATGTTTGCTTTGACTGACTTGCAAGTACTTGTTCTTGTAACAAGCTTTAGTTCATTATTTTCTGTTTACTGTTTGTTTTTTATTATGATTACATCTGCAATGGGTTTCAGTTTTTCTAGACAATTTCAAGATCTTTGCAATATTCAACTTTGCTGTTCTTTGCGGCTTTATTTTCCTATTTTTTACCAACCCAAAACATTAGTTATTACCGATCATGGGTAATACTCTTGAACAATATCGAGCCGCAATTGGAATTTTTTACCTTCGAAATAGATGCACATTCAAATCCATGAATTACTGTTTTTTCAGATTGGTATATTTAGTTTGGCTTTTGTGGAAAGCTTACCTATTTTGTAAACAAAAATTCAAAGTTTGTAAGAAACATGCAGTATATTTTCAGCATGTCAATTTTCTTTTTCAACTTATGAGTATATTATTAATGCTGTCTGGTGATATTGAATCAAATCCTGGGCCTACAGATAACTCTTTCCATACTTTAGATATTTTTCATATAAACATAAGAAGTATAAGAAACAAAATTGAAAATTTAATATCATTTGTCAGTGATTATCATATTTTGTGTTTTACTGAAACACATTTAGATGCAAATATTGATGATAATGCTATTTCGATTGAGGGGTTTTCTACAATTTTTCGCAAAGATCGTAACTCATATGGAGGTGGTACCCTGATTTATGTATCCGATTCACTTCGAGCTATAAGACGCACTGACCTTGAACCTTTGAATACGGAATGTATATGGATAGAAGTTAGCGACCCTATAAGTAATATTTACCTTTGCTGTCTATATCGGCCTCCGAATTCTGATAAATCCTTCTGGAAAAACGTAATGTGGTCCATTGAAAAAGTTTCTGATATATCCAATAAGATAATTATCCTTGGAGACGTAAATGTAGATTTTTTAGATATTCCACGCACTCATATTGTTAACGAAATTTTGTCTCAGTATAGTCTTAGCAATATTGTCAATGAAGCAACGAGAGTCACGAGTAGATCGAGCACGCTTATTGACCCAATTCTGGTTAGCTCAGACATCAAGGTGCTTCACTCTGGAACTGTTCATGTTGATAATTTTATAAGTGACCATAAAGGAACATATGTTTTTGTTAAATCAGATGTTATTCAAAATCAATCATACGAAAGAAAGGTTTGGTTATATAAGCACGCAGATATGGATAAATTGAATTCTCTCATTGAAAATACTGATTGGAATACGCTTATAATTGAGGCACCTGATATAGATCAAGCAACAAAAAATTTTACATCAACATTTTTGAATAAAGTACAGGAATGTATTCCTGAAAAATCGGTTGTAATTCGTCCGAAAGATAAACCTTGGTTTGATTCGGCTCTGCGTAAAACACATAGAAACAAGAATAGATTATTCAGTAGGGCCCAAAGGACAAAAAGAAATTCTGACTGGGAAAAATTTAAGAAATGCAGGAATAAGTTTAACAATATGAAAAAAATCGCCATTGAAAATTATCATAATAACATAGAGCATCATATTACAGACGCAAGTAAAAATAATTCCAAACTTTACTGGAAGTTATTGAGAGATATATTTCAAGTAAAATCTACTACCGATATTCCTCCTCTACAGTATAACTCTGTTAATGGTGACGCATGTGTGGCTTTTACAAATGAAGAGAAAATAGATGTTTTAAATGATTATTTTGCTTCTATCTCTTGTATTGACGAAAACGACGCCATTTTACCTAATTTATATTCTGTATGCAATAACCCATTTGATACAGTCTGTATTGATGAACAAGAGATTATAGATATTATTTCAATTATTCCTGTTAACAAAGCAATAGGTCCAGATAATATTAGTCACAAGATGTTGAAATCTACCATGTATACTATTGTAAAACCATTATGTTTATTGTTTAATAGGTCATTAGTTGATTGTATTTTTCCTTGCAAATGGAAAGTTGCCAATGTTCTCCCTTTATTTAAAAAAGATGATCCATCTGTTATGTCTAATTATAGACCTGTGTCACTGTTAAGTTGTATTGGTAAAATAATGGAACAAATCATATTCAAACACTTGTATAATCACTTTCGTGACAACAATCTTTTTTATAAATACCAGGCTGGATTTTTACCAGGTCATTCCACTGTATATCAACTAATAGAAACATATGATACTATTGTTAAAGCCATCGATGATGGTGAAAATTGTTGTATGATATTCTGTGATCTTTCTAAAGCATTTGATCGTGTGTGGCACAAGGGTCTCTTGTTCAAACGTAGAACTTATGGTATAGAGGGAAATATGTTTCATTGGTTAAAGAGTTACATAGAAGGTAGATCACAAAGAGTTTTATACAGAAACTTGCTATCTGACGAAAAACCTATACACGCCGGTGTCCCTCAAGGCTCAGTGTTAGGACCTCTATTATTTCTTATATATGTTAATGATGTTGCTGAAGAAATGACAAGTTTTTGTAGATTATTTGCAGACGATAACTCCCTACAACAGTCATCTAAAAATGTTAATACTATTGAAAACAAACTGAATTCTGATCTTAACAAGCTAGAAATCTGGTCGAAAAAATGGCTTCTTAAATTCAATCCTACTAAAACTAAAGCAATATTTTTTAGCCTGAAAAAAAGTGTTATTTATCCTAAACTTTTCTTCCAGCAAAGTCAGCTAGAATTTGTTTCTTTTCATAAACATTTAGGAATTTTTTTCTCGCAAGATCTTAGTTGGTCTACACATATTGATACTATTCTAGCCAATGCATATAAAAAATTGGGCTTGTTAAAAAAACTTAAATTTGTTGTCAACCGAAAAACTCTTTCACTCATGTACACAACCTTTATTAGACCACAGTTAGAATACGCTTCCTTGGTGTGGGGTGGATGTAATATAGGTGACAGCGAAAAATTAGAAAAATTACAATTATGTGCTGCTAGAATTGTCACAGGATTAACTCTGTTAGCTTCTAAAGATGCACTTTACATTGAAACTGGATGGGAACCATTACATGAAAGAAGGAAAAAGACCAGACTAACTACAATGTATAAAATTGATAAAAACCAAGTTCCTGAATATCTCACAGATATAATCCCTAACTTACGATGTAATTCATCAAGTTACAGTACGAGAAACTCGCAGAACTATAACATACCCAAATGCAGATTGCAAGCTTACAAATCAACTTTCGTTCCCCTTGTTATTGAAGAATGGAACTCATTACCTCTTAATGTAAGAAATTCTCCCTCGTTATCTATTTTTAAAAAGTCCATTTCTTACAATAAACAAATGCCACCCTCTTACTTCAGTTATGGAAATCGACGCTTAAATATAATACACACGAGGCTCAGACATAACTGTGTGCTTAATAGCGATCTTTTTCGATGTAATGTAATCTTGAGTCCACTATGTTCTTGTGGAAGAGTGGAGGATACTCATCATTATTTCTTCTCATGCAAAAAATATACAGAAGCCAGGAAAGAATTTTTTGACAAATTTTGGCGAATGGGTAAATTACACACTGTCGATACTCACACTTTACTCTGGGGAGACAAAACGTTAAATGATTTTGAAAATGAATACCTATTTTCTATTGTACAAACTTTTATTAAAAAGTCAGGACGATTTGGTTGATACAATAATTATTTCTAATTGTAAATCTTATACAGTATGTCTATTACATATGAAATGTAGTATATTGAATGTGTTTTACTCTGATTATTATGTATTATTATTATATTACTATTATTATTTCATTTTAAGCTGAAACCCATGTATGTAAATATGTTTGGTATAATGTATATGTAGGGAGAGGGCGTAATAAGTTTTTAGAACTTTTGCCCAATCCCATTTGTAAAGTATAATCAATAAAATATGTTCAAATCAAATCAAATCAAGAAATGGGCGTGTCTAAAGATAGCTCAAAACGTTCCATCCAAGCAGAAAATTTTACCACTTCAATGCGCTTCATTGTACCATTTACCATGGATAGTAGACTACTGTATTATTTTCTCCAAACAATGGAATGTATATCATTTAATGATTTATCCAATTAAATATTTTATTACATGGCCGGTGAATAAAACATCTGTATATATAAAATGTAGTTTAATCTCAAAACATGTATATCTATTTAGATTTTAAAAGACATGAAAAACGTCACATCATAAACCCGGAAGATTTGGGTACTGATGTAGATACGGGACTGAAAGAAGAGGAGTTAAATAGATTGGTATCTAATGAAATTGACAATTTGATTGGCATTATCCAATCTTCAATGTAGATGTTGCTTAATGTATTACGTTTTAAATTAAATTCATTTTATAAAAAACAAATTTTCTACTGTTTTCTATTGTTTACATTATGTGTAATTTCTAAACTAGCTGTTTTTTGTTCTTACACAAGAAAAAAAAGATTTAATGACCAATGGAAGACATTTAAATAAAGAGAATTTATTCTAAAAAAAATAATAAAAATGATTTTTTTTAAACAATATAATATAATTAAACTTAAACAATGCGTGTATCTCACACTTTCATTGAAAATGCACTTTCAAACTATTTATTTGACCATTTCCTTGCCGGATAATTTAACTTCACAATTTCTACTGTTTACAATACGAGTATGTGTAAGCTCTAAACCAGCTGGTTTTTGTTTTTATACAAGAAAAAACATAGACCTACCTGATGTTTTATTGACGAATGAAAGGCATTGGAAGGAATTTAAATAAAAGGATATTATTTTAAAATATAATAAAAATGATTTGTTTAAAAACAATATAATATAATTAAACTTACACAATGCGTGTATCTTACACTTTCATGGAAAATGTACTGTCAAATTGTTTATATGACCATTGCCTTTCCGGATAATTTATCTTCACATCCATGTACATGTATGACTTACCTCTCTTTAATAGGTTGGGGGAAACGTAAATTCCGCTATAATAGTGGTATCTCACTATTATAGTGAAATTACGCTATATTTCCTGCCGTGGATACCCTCTATTTCATCCAATACTATGCAAGGTGTTTGAACCGCAAGTCAGGTTGGGTATTAAAATGAACAAAAACTGTCATGCTTGCATGTTTTGAATTTTAATAAATTTTCTACCGTTGCGTTTAAAAATGCGAGCACTCTTTTTTTAAGGGGGATGTACAAGCCATATTGGATCTAGTCTGGTGGAAAATAAGAAATACCAAGATTGCGCGTAATACTCTACCAAACTAGCCCAAAGTTACTCAAAGTGCTAACACACTAATTACCTACTGTTAGAGACCAAACTTAGTAGATAATTAAGTTTATTTTGTTTTAATTAGGAGGAAATTAATCATGTTAGAACTGCGCAGCTACAGCTTTCACGAGATGTAAAATGCATTGAAAATGGTGTTAGTTCGATTCATTGATAATATGGCTACAACCATTTGTTTTGCTTTTTTCTTGTCATTATCCATAATTCTTGAAAATTTGATTTTTCATATGGGTGTCTTCCTGAGGCCATGTGTTTAGTTCGTCCGCCATTCCTCTGTCACACAGAGTTCGAATAACATTGATTTTAGAATAAATGCGACCATAATAACATCAAGACAAGAAATTACTAAGTAATAATAATTAGGTTATATTACTTACTAGTTTTAATTGTTGCATCGCATCGTCTGATTAATGAAAAAACGCGATTTTAACCCCACTCCAGCAAATCGGGAAAAACTGTTCTGTTTATAGCTCGAGTTTCCTCGTTAATATTATTCCACTGAGCACGTGGTTGGCATGTGCATATATCTGCCGTGGATAGATACGTTTATTACCTGGATTATATTTAATCTTTCATGGAACAAGTTTTGATAATTTGTTGGTTTCTTTAAAACTCAAGAAAAAAGGTAAAAAATGTCCTAAACATATGTGTTTACGGCGGGTCTTTTTTCTGCGGCGATAGAAGTTATTTTCAAATGGGGCACTGCAAGGAGAATGCTTAGCATTTAATTTGAAAATGTTAAACAATATGCGGTGCAAGAAAAACAAATTGCAATTACATGTCTTACATTCGAAAAGTTGGTACATATGTCTATTTTGTTTAGCAGTTAGATAGAAAAAATAGGCAGTTATAGGATTTCCTTCAGGCACCTAACATAAATAGCTAGATTGTTTGCAATGACCCACACATTGTATGGAGTAATGTTTGGACATAAAAACGCATCATTTCTCATTATGTTGACAACATTGTAAACTCTCGCTCATCGAACATACAAAGCTTGATAAAATATATTGAGTTGTTTCTTTGAAATTTAGAAACGAGCACAATGTTTGCAAAGAAAAGTCCATTGCATATGCTATGACTATCTTCGCAAAAGTGAGAAGCTACCCCCCCCCCCCCCCGAAAATCCTATTTTTGCTTTTCAAAATAGTGCCAAAGATTTAAAAAAATTTGCATTACTAAGTCTGTGATGGACTATGTACTAGCCTTATAAGACCACTTGTTATAAAAATGTTTGGTTGCCCTTTCTCCCGATCTACTGCCTAGAAATGGCCCGACTCAATTTATTTTTTACATCCCATTACGCGATATTTTTATATTTTTCTTCCGTCAACAAATATGTTTAAATTTCAAGGAATTTTTTCTCACCTATAAATTCGGACCCAATAAGTTTTTCCTGAGTTGGGAGGACCGCCAAACGTCATTTTAGAGATGGTATTAAATGTTTAATTATGTTTTTTTTCCTTTACTTTGTAAAATTGTAATTTTGACAATATGGGCAAATAGAAAAAAAGTTTTTTTTTATACATTAAATCTCCTAACCCACTCTGAATGATTTCATTCCTTTTCAAATGTTGCTCCGCTGTAATGAAAATTGTAAATGGTTATTTGACACAGCATACGAGGGGTGATAAAAAAGTAAACGATTTCTTAGGTATTTGATAGTTATATTATTGTTGAAATATTCAAGTATTTTTCAAAGTGTAATTGGAGGTCTTTGATAGCATATTGGTTAATTAAAAACACATCCCTTTTCAAATTTGTATTCACCGGGCAACATAACAAGTATCATATTTAACCATCTGCCTTCCTTCAATAAAACGATCTATCCAATCATTGATTGAAATTATAGGAAGTCATTAGTCTTAATAAACTGTGAACAAATTCTTACGCTACTTCAAAGGCATTTCTAAGATATACCATAAACATTATAGTCGTTTGTTGAACGAGTTCTACTGAGACAACCATTTTTCGTCACAAGTACCTTCATAATGACGTCATTTTCACATTGTGACGTCACAAACAAGGAGCAAAACTTTATTCAGCATATGCTATTTATAGAACTTGTGTTTGGCTATGTTTCTAATCTGAATTGTGGTTTGTAGATATAGAGATATTTCGCGAACTTTTTGATCACCCCTCGTACACAAACAAGGTCATTCATATCGATTAGATGTGTCTAATTTCTTTGTGTTTCATTGGTGATAATTAAAATTTTGATAGATAAATTATCTGTGGCAAACTTACAAACTCTTAATTTTTAACTTTGATGGTGCTCATTTTTCCTTACCTGGAATCAAAGAGTTTAAGATTTTTTTTTATATCAATACGTACATTATTTAACAACTGTTCGATAATAATACTAAATAAATTACTTCAAACCACACTATAACACATTTCTTCTTTTAAAAGTGTTCATATTATTTGAAATATTTTGCATGAACTCTTAAAAAGGCATTAGTTTTCATCTTTGTACGACTTACTACATTCCTGTACGCCCTTGTCAGCCATATTTCTTCGATTCCGCCATATTTTATCGAAGATTTTTGGCCACCCGTACCTGCTATATATAGCCTTGTAGAATTGTTTCACTTGAGTGATTTTCTAGCCTGGCTGTCGACATGTACACATCTCCGATAGCATAGTTTTTAGAAGTCCATAAACTGAATAAACTGACCAAATACATGTTTGAAAAGCAAGAATTCAACAAAAAATAGAACTAAACCGAGAATTAAATTATTTTTGAATGCATTTGCTGCATATAGAAAATACACTAACACAGAATACATTCATGTACAGCAACAATCCATGCAGGTCGAGAAAACGCGTCAAACGCAGTGATAAAACATTTACCTGAATATACTGCTATCGTTACAGGGATGTGCACATGTCGAAAGAATTATCCTATTTTACTTTTATTGAAAAATGCATCTCAGAAGTCGTGTAATCCATTGCTAACTCAACAGTAAAAGATGCTTGGACACATGTGGCCCATGCCGATCATTTTATTTGGTCAGGGAAAATATCAAAGGTTGAAAACTCAGTGGGGTTGATTGAAAAAAAAAATGCAAGTAATTTTTTCAAAACTAAACATTACTCTTGTCTGTAAATGTTGCAAATAGAATTTATGATTACATGGTTTAACATCATTAAATTTATAATAAAGCATGCATTATTACGAATCATTCACCTTTTGAAGATATTTTCCTGTGATAGGAGGGGGGGGGTGTAATAAAACATGCATATTAACACTCTCATAAAAAATAATTTAAGAAAAACGTCTGAAACAGATTGATTTCTTTATGATTAATTATTATCAAATAAATACTGTGTATTGCCTTTATTAGACCTAATATAATTTGATTTAAAGTTATTTATAATTTTATGCACAATGAATGAAAACATACCCCACGCTCCCCCAAAAGTCGAAGAGCTGAAATTCCCAGAAAAAAATAAAGGAATCGTAATTTCCTTGTTATATGCACATCTATGCACATTGTGTCCTAAATATCTGCAAAGTTTGACGAAATTGTGTGCAGCGGTTTATGAGGAATTGCGCTGACAAACTGCTCATCTTTATAATCAAGACATGGCCAAAATCTAAATGTAAAAGTGCGGAAATTCCCCAAAAAATAAAGAATTCGAAATTTCCTGGTGATGTGCAAATCTAGACACACATTGACTCCTATAAATGTCTCGAAAGTTCGACAAAACTCTGTGCAGTGGTTTATAAGAAGTTGCGCTGACCAAAAAAAAAAAAAAAAAGGACTGACTGATGGGTCCAAAACATTATACCTCACGCAACTTGTTGCGAGGGGTATAATAAACGAGTTTGATTCTGTGGTACAATGATAATGAAAATAGAATTTAATGTGAATTAAATTTCTAGACATAAATAATTAATGATTACTAGAAAAAGCAGATACCCGTGAGAATTCCATATTTTACCTACAATTAGCTTTTTAAAAATTCTGTTGTCTAGGTCCAGGTTCGACTCGTACGTTTGAGCCATAGGTGTCGCAACCGGGGATGGCTTTTTTACAAATATATACTTAGCATAGACATTGAGCATTGCTGCGTAGGTTTAGCCTCCCCCCCTCCCACTTTCAACAGACAAGTCGCAGTATAGATTAAAAAAGAGGAAAGTGTTAGTGTTTGGAGAAAAAATTTGTTACTGAAGTTCGAACCTATCCCCCCCTTTTCCCCACACGAAATAGGATATTCGTATTTTGGAAAAGGACATTCCCCCCTTTTTTTAAGCTTGTCAGATTTTTTGAATGTATAAAAAAATTCTTTGCACTTAGCCCCCCCCCCCCTTCTTTCAATTTGCTTCCGAGGCCAATGCGTTTGAGAGCGTATTTGAGAAAGTTCCCAATGTACCCATTCCTGTGATGTATATTTCACGTTTATTATATCCCCCGCTTGAAAAGTGGGAGGGTATGTAGTAATAGTTATGTCCGTCCGTCGGTCTGTTACGCTTTGGGGTACCCATCTCTTATCCGCAAATCCTCTTATACCACTAAGTGAAATTTAATAAAACTTTCACAGAATCTTAGATTTATTACATATTACCATGGTGCACCTCCTATTTTACTTTTTGATCCGACATTATTTTGGGTTTAGCGACAACAGCAAAATATGGACTTTGCCATTATAACCATATGGGAGGCGGGGGTATCATTTAGTGAGCTCATTGCTCACAATACCTCTAGTTTCTCTTTCAATATGGCCGTTTGGATTAACTTCTTGTCCAAATTAAAATTATTATTCAATTTATGAAGTTTCGACATCCCGCCGGAAAAAAATCCTTGATCTGTCCTAAGGCTTAATAAATGGTACAGCACAAAGTGCGCAGAATCTTATACCTATTATTGCCCCAAGGGATGTTTAGAGAGAGAGAGAGAGAGTTCAGTATACAAAAGAGTACATGTAAATAAAAATTATCCATATTCAACCAGTGTCAAGAATCCCTACCCTAGCTTTTAAAATTATCTCCCAAATACTCCAACAGAAATTATTTTTATATATAAAAAAAATAGCTAGACTATCAGGCAGGGATACTGAAATCTCGAAAGACTCTCTATAACAACATAATTATAAAACATTTATACATTCCTCAAAATGCACATACTTTGTGATCGGAGTGACACATTTAAAAAAAAAATTCAAAATTGAATTCGGCAGAGATGTCTGTCTTCCAAGAATATTTAGATAACGGTCATGTCAATTATTTTTGCACGCCCCCCCCCCCCCGCCTAAAAAATCAAATGCCTAAATGTCAATCTGAACAGGTGATGGTACTTCTTCGTGTGTTTGTGTGTTAAAGAACGTATAGATCTATGTACACATAAAAAATTGTATTCTGGTTAATTGCTTTTAAGATCTGTAGTAAATAATTACCGTACATCAAATTATTTGGTTTAGATTTGAGATTAGTACTACAATAATCAGTTATAATTGACAAATGAACTTTGCGACGCAAACCAACTGCAGACTATATACATGACTTTGTATAGAATGTATATTAGAACTACATGTAGATAGACAATTCACAATTATAGCACAATTATACCCCCCCCCCCTTTCAGCCGCGCAAATACCAAATAACTTCTCTTTCCACTTGTGATATTTTCCCTGACCAAAATCTGATCAGCACGGACTAAGTGTATCGACGTGCTAGTCTGTACGGAGTAATGACAGTGTGTTTACTATTGAGCTTTTGTGGAGTTTATTTCTTTTTTGTGATACATATTTCAATAAATGGAATTCAGGGTGTATATCACTTGACTTGTGCACATCTTCGAACCGATGCAGTAACCTTATTACCAGGTATGGGTACGTTTACAGCGTTCGAGGCGTTTTCTCGATATGCACCAATTGCATAGGGGCTGCAAATCAAAGACGTTGGTTGTTTTGTTCCATTCAAATGATATAATTTCAAAATGTGTTTGCAGATTTTACTGCTTTTTATTTCAAGTTTATTCTGCATAAATTGGCGCACTGTAAAAATACGTACTCGTGCATCTAAATTTCTCACCAAACTTGCATTTTTTTCTTTTGATTCAAATCAATAATTATTTAGAAATATGATTATTGTGTTGTTTATTGTGGTTTTGAAATGTCTTGATCTCCTCATGTGTTCTCATATGCTTTACCATCGGAGATGTGCACAAGTCGATACCCAAGCCAAAAAATCATTCAAGTGTAACGAGCGCATTGGGGTATATATCGTTACAATGAGATAAGGTATCTGAAAGAAATATGGCGGAATACGGCTATAGTTGGTATGAAACAAGTCGTACATAGATGAAAATGTTTCGTTTTTAAGAATTCATGTCAGCTTTCATTTAAAAGTGCAAAATTTAGACATTTTCTAAAGGTAACCGTACATCCCCCTTAACGGAAGTTGCATTTTGAACATAGCAACCGATGATTGCGGGGGTATTTAAGCATGTTTGAATCATACTTATTCCTCATTAATGTGCACAAATTGATGCTTGTTACAACTCGGACTGGAAAGACTTTATGGAATTAAACAAGAAAAAGATTATTTTTGTCTGCATGGTTACGGGTATGGAGGCTCGTTATGGTAAACAATATCGGCTGCCGCTGCTGCGGCCCATCTTTATGTGGCTGTGTCAGATAGTGCACATGGGAAATGAGAAGTTATTTTTGTAATAGTTCAGTAAAATAATTCTTCATTGATAACAAGTAGAAAATAATAAGTAAAATTTGCTTTAACTAAACATTAATCGCCGTTATAACATATATAATATTTCCATTTCATTGTCATTTCTCCTCAAGCTATTTGATAATTTCTGACTGTATAAAGAGTTTACAAAAGGTACTATATAGATATAAAAGG
>NW_026921173.1:0-18131 GCF_032062105.1 Saccostrea cuccullata
GGCATCCAGAAACTAGAAAACTTCATCATGTGAAAGGATTCATACAAATGAAATACAGGGCTCATGAGAGATACATGTACATAAAAGATTCATAAATTAACTTGTTTTGATATGTCTCACAGTACCCCAAGAATTGGAAAGAACCTTTTATAGACAAGGTAACTATGAAGAATATGGAGTTCTTAAATCTGAAGTGAGTAACAGAGAATTAATTCCAAGAGATTGTAGATTTACCTGAATTTTTTTTTTAAAAAAAAAATTATCAAAAAAAAAAAATAATAATTTGTACACACACACTTATGATTAAAATACATTCTTTTATCCACATAAAGTGTATGTATGTATGTGTTATTGTTTTGATGAAAAAATAAAAAATTTAAAGAATGTGTGTTTTAATGTGAATTTATTTTATAAAAAGGGGTTATCATTATTTAAAAGTTAAAGCTAATTTTAAAAAGTTAATGTTTTCAAAAAGTTATAAAGTTTTAAAAAAGTTATAAAAATTATAAAAAGTGACCTGGTGTTATAAACTTGAGATACACACACGTTTCTTTATTGACTGAATATGAAGGCATCTTTTCGAAAAATTTGGTGGTCCTTAAAAGGACCGTTTGGTATAAAAAACACTTTTTGGTTTTTTTTCTGGTTTTTGTTGATTTTTTTGGTTTTTCTGGTATTTTGTTGATTTTTTTTTTGGTTTTTTCGTTGATTTTGTTATCAGGTAGGTCCCGCCTAGGCTGCCAGCAGCTCCTGGACCAGGTGTCTAATGGACTCATCGTCTGAATCTGAGGAACTGTCAGGGGGGTTGAATTCCTGCCTCCTCGACAAGGGTACGGGGACCCGGATCCTGTTCCTGCAGAGGGGGCAGGGTAAGTTCTCCTCGATGATCCTGGCGGTGCATAAGGTGCACGAGGGGCGCTGGATGCATCGCGAACAACAGTAATTGCTCTCCTCATCCTGCTGCAAACATAGGGAACAGTAAATCCTATCAACGGGGACTCTAAATCCCCAGGTGGGGATCCGCCCTTGGTTCCGGGCCTGTACCTGGGTTGTAGTAGGTCTGGGTGACGTAAAAGTCCTCGGTCCACTTCTTACCCTAGTATAGGGGTGGCTCCTCCGACCCTGCCTGCTTCTCACCTCCGTATTCGCCGTAACTTGCATGAAGTTATACCGGGACAGCTCCTCCCCCGTAGCGATCCGCCTCACGATGACCACAGTCTCGATGGAGATTCCGGGAATCATCCGGTAAACTTCCTGAAATTCTTGACTCATCTTTTCTTCTTCTTCTTCTTGTTCTTCTCTGTAACCAAACAAATCAAGCGCAAAGGAATGATACTGAAACCACGGAGGGACTGTATTTATACACAATAGCAGACGATACTTCAATCGCGGCAAAACATCAACAAATCAATCACGTGATTAAATGTGATTGGTTAACACCAAAAAATCGCTTTTGGTCATGTGATCAAAAAGACCCCCAGCACAGTGACAAAGCAAAATTGAAATGGGGAAAAGGCCGAACCCGAGTGTATCTATGACGTCATATAATAAACATAACAGTGATATTTACATGATTTTTTATTTTCTTAAAAATTAAAACAAAAAAAAATTTCTTAACTGTAAAATCCTCCTCTAAAAAATAGTATTTTGTATATGATATTCATTGCATCCAAGGGGGTGGGGGGGGGGGGGGTCTAGTCATTCGTAGATTTTGAGGTTTTAGGTATTTTAAAAAAGTCACTGATTTCTTAACCCTATGTGTGAAATTTCCCAGGTATTGAAATACATACTTTCTCCATCGCATCTATGTATTATCACAGTAAAAAATTAATCTTTTTATAATTCTCATTTTTTATAGCCCACGCAGGTAAAACGTATATTTGCACACGGTCCCTAAGTATTACCTGTGTACATAAACAAAACGTAGGTCTATCGTATTTTTTGCACACGACCCCTAAGTTTTGGCACACGGTCCTTTACAGAGGATGCAACAGGTATATAAAGCCCAGGTAAAAAAAGTGCACACGGCTCATAGCAGGTATATAAACTAAAAAAACTGTAAAATTTGATAATCATTCTGCGTGAGCACTTAGAAACACAGGTGAAAAAAATAAAGCAAGGATGAATACTTCAGAAAATTCCCAGTATTATGTGACACCTGAAGGATATGTAGGAGCTCCCATGGCAGAGATAATAAGGGATGCCGTGGAATTGGATTTGAATTTGGACATGATTAATTTTCATGAGGACATGAATAAAGAAGATATGGGCATTTTAAACACTACTCTGGACGGAATTGTAAACATGTTATCTGCTCTAGATAACAAACTAAATCAAATGAACACCAAGATGAATGATGTGGATGACAAGGTGAATAAATTGAACAGCAAGGTGAGTGCTCTTGAAAACAAAATGGAAAAACTGAAATGTTACAACAGCCGTGGATTTTGTTACATTAGTGGCCTATTATCCCCAATCACAAAGTCATTCACGGGAAAAACAACAAAAATGAGAGAAGAAGGAGGAAACATTGACCAGAAAAAAGAAGGGACCCAGGGCGGATCAGGAGAGAGTAAGAAACAGATGGATCCATGCTATGTAATGGAAAAAGACATAGAAAGAAAACCTAGGGAAACCAAAAGGAAACTACCCCAGACCAGTGAGAAGGCCCAGAAGAAGAAACAGAAAATGTAAATTGTATGTATATTTTCACTTGAATAAAATCTGTGTTCTAATCTGTGTGTTCTTGTCTTTCAGTAAAACCAGTTCAAACCGGTTAGGCTAGACTGAGCTTTAGACTGTGAATGAATGCGTGACGTCATAATCACATTCTTGAAATGTTTTTTGCACACGGCGCATTTTTTACCTGTGCAGTCAGCATAAAAACAAAAAAACGTAGTACCTACGTACCCATGTAAACAACTCCAGTATTTAAGGGGGAATAGGTTAGGGTTAGTTAGGGGGGTTAGGGTTAGGGGGTTAGGGCTAGGGGGTTAGGGCTAAGGGGGTTAGGGTTAGTTAGGGTTAGGGTTAGTTAGGGCTAGGGTTAGTTAGGGCTAAGGGGGGTTAGGGTTAGTTAGGGTTAGGGGCTAGGGTTAGGGTTAGGGTTAGGGTTAGTTAGGGTTAGGGGCTAGGGTTAGGGGTTAGGGTTAGGGGTAGTTAGGGTTAGGGTTAGGGTTAGGGGGGTTAGGGTTAGGGTTAGAACTCCACTCAGTTGACCCATTTATCCCCTCAACCTCAGAACTGATCACATGATTTCTCTCAGCCAATCAGAATCTTCCGGGCTATCTAGACCCCTTATACTACTCATATTATTTTGACTGGATTCTATAATGAATTTCAGCACATTAGCTGAAGTGGTCAGTGTTATGGGATAATTAGGTTAAAGATTCCCACTGCAAATCTGGATTCTAAAAATAGATTTTCAACAACAACTAGCTGCAGCTAATGAGAGCAGCAGATGTTTGTGTTAGGGAGTATTCTAGGTCAATTATAAATAAACTTCAGATGGGAAGATTAGATCCGCCTAACATGCTTGAACATATATTCATACGCAGTAATTTTACATCATACAGGTATTTAATCAAAAATTTCTTTAAAAGCATATGAGGCAAAAATAATGTTACAGTATGGAATTTTATACAGTTTTTACCTCTTAGTTTATACAATCATTCAAACCAAAGCATTTTTGCTAGAACTATTATATTTGGTGTATGGATCACCTTGATGAATGCGTGAAAAAATTTATAGCTCTGAAACGGCTATATCGACAGGGAGTAGCTCGCTACGCGAGCCATATCAAAAAAATCATTTTGATAGTTTTGTTTCGACATAAATCAATGCTCATTATCCTCACTTTTTTAACATTCCAGAAATATTAGACTTTTAAATAGAATGGGTCCAGACTCCATTTTGAAAAAAACACAGTGGGTTTACTTTTCCGTAATATAAGCACAAAACTTAGGATAGAAACCTGACCCATTCATATTCAAAAATAATTTTTTTTGGCTGGAATCGTTTAATATTAACGTACCCATTTACCATTAAATAAGTTTTAAAAAACAATTTTCAATCAACATTTCTTACAGTACAATTCTATTATATGAATCAAATATGTTGAAGATGACATTACCGAAAAATAATTGTAGAAAAATCAAACTTTTTCGTCATAGAGAGGGTGATTGTCCTTGCCTTATACACTTTCTCTCTCTCTCTCTTTTATAAATCTATGATAACGAGATTATAATGCAACTTTAGTAATATTTCACCTATTTTCACACTATCATCAGATATCAGAACTTAATGCTAAGAATCTGAAACAGAGTCTATGAAAATTAAAGAAATTCAAAAAACATATAGTTATGGAAATTAATTGATTATCTTTGATTTTTATGAAAAAAAAAATCGGAGAGCTACAGTTCATGTGCATGACGTCCTTGCATTTACTTTTGATGGTAGAATATATAATGCAGGCATTCATTATATCTATTCATATATTCGAAATTTCACCCTGTATTAATGAGAACTAAGAAAGTTTTAGGCATTTAAACTTTTAGCCAATCAGATTGCAGCACACGTGCATGTGCGTGCGTTCATGATTATTCTTATATATCATGCTGTAGATCTTTATAATGTATGGCTTTGTTCAAAGTTTCAAAGGATTTTGTCAGAAAACAAAAAAAAATATAAAGAATTTAGTTTCCATTTTCAGAATTAAAGGTTTTCTGAACATTAAAAAGAATATTACTCAGAATTTTCTTTCCCTTTATAAATTACGAGATACACAGTATATTTACTTCCATAAATGAATCTGTAAAAATGTGTAAGTATTTCAGATTTAATATATAAAGTTGCTTATCATTTACTATCGAAAAAATGACTGGTCCCCCTTTTTTTAGAATATCGAATTTTACCTTTCGCATAAAAACGTACTTTACACAGTTCGTGTTTCTTTTCTTCAAGTGAAATGCATTCTTGAAAAGCTGATGTATGTCTGGTTTCGATGTATATTTTATGCAGCCAACATTTACTTGAAGAACTGATAAAGTTTGAAAGGGTATCGTTTTTGTTCGATTTTTATCCGACTATAAGTTTTCAAAATATTCTCGGCTATCGTCTCCATCATTTAGACGTATGCCTTTTTCACACATATCGAAGCAGTTTGATGATCAAGACCAATTTCCATTGTTTTCTTATATATATCCCTCCTGGCCCTGAAATCAAGATCATCGAAAATTTCGTTTGTTTATACTGTCATTTTGGTTTGTAAGATAATTCGGCCCAAATGCGCTTCGTGTAGATGTCAAGTACGAAAGTACTTAATAATTGATAGAAGAGTAAGGAATATTTTGAAATTTAGCTTTTTCGCAATTGAGGTAAGAGTTTGGAGGAATAAATCCAGAAACTAGCGCAACTTTTTTGCGCAATAAATATACAGTTTTTTTTTCAGTGGGTGGCACTGTAGCTCTCCGGTCTGTCAAATTATTTTTTTCGGAGAGCTACAGATCTGCAGCTAGCCCTATATGTGACTGCCGAGTATTTAAGACAAAATTTGCAGCTCTCTGTCGGCAAGAGATGGCCTCTCCATAGGAATGAAAAATTCTTGAGAGAATCATCCCTATCTACCCAGACTTTTCAGTTGGAGACCAGGGAGGGGGTGACCACCATTTTTCTAAACATGTTCAACAAAAGACTAGTTGCCCCCATCCCCTCTCACTTTTTGTTGCAGTGTAGTCATATAAGGGTCATGTACTTTGGCGTATGGGTAAAATTTGTTACTTAAAGAAGTTGAATCCCACCTTTTACCCAATAGAGTTTTTGAGTTTCAAGTTGTTTTTTTTTTTTGGTTTGTCTATTTTTGTTTTCTCCGGCCTCCCCCTTTTCAAAAACAGTGCTACATCTTTAAATTCTATAGGTGTATTCGCTGTAAAATTGAAAATATCAAGACGATATCGCACGTTTCTTTTTCTTTTTGCTTAAGGAATATTTTTTTTTAGTTATTCTGGTGTCAAATACTGCGCTTACTAAAGATATTTCTTTATTGAAAAGTGATTTTCTTTACAAAATATTAATTCATATTTTCATTTTAAAAGATCGGGAGAAGTTTCTGGTATGACCCGGTCTAGCCTGGTTCCGCACCCCTGGCCTTTGCAATTCATTGATTCAAAATACACTAGCTTCGTCCCCAGAATCACGCGACTGCGCGTGAGCAGTTAATATCGTAAAATAAAATTCAGTTCAGTTGAAGGTCCGAAAAAAAACTCAATGCATATACTAATAATTATTAAAATATTTTGACATTATTTATCAATAAAAATTGATTTCAATCATTCTACAAAAAACTTGAATAGAGTTATATTTTTCATCTCGGAACTCCTCGGGTGGCTCGTCGAGGATTTGGCTGTTCTTTTCTTTTGTTTCTGCTTAAAAGCAATTCTTCTTGGTTTATGCATAATAAATCCGTTACTTTGTTCTCACTGTTTACAACATCCCATGTTTCATCTATTCTTAAAGCGATTTTCGCCGTATTAAAAAGGTTATTTCAAAGAATTTTTATGGCCATTTTAGGATATTTTTTTTTTTGCTCAACTCTTCAATGTACTTTTTAAGCAAGAATTTTTATAGAAACTTTCTCATATATCAAATCTAAATCAAATTACAAATTTCAATTTTCAATAATTTTTTAAAACGCCGAATTCCAAAGAAATAAAGTTTATTTTACTTTTATTATGCAGACTATCAAAATGGCCGTAGGAACCGGGGGGTGGGGTAGGGGTCCCTATAATTTTGCCGCTATTTAAAACACTGTAGAAAACATAGCTTATATGAATGTTTGTGTTTTCCTATAATGTTTAATACATGTATTTTTTCATTTCATTTTATATTAAAAATCCAGATATAAACCCGGCTTACTTGATCCACGGATCAACGACTGAGCTGTACTTATCTGAGCCATAGATACGCAACCGACCATTAGTGTTATGGTTCGAACACATGTACTTGTGGACAGCCCCCCCCCCCCCCCCCCGATATTCAACCCCGGGGCTTTTTGGACATTTTTTTTTTCAAAAATTATATTTATTACACTTATTCATCATGTGTACAATATAAAAAAAATCCTCGAAACCCCTAAACAACTATACATTATAAGGGTATTTATTTGTGGAGCGATTGTTTTGGGGTTTTGAGAATTTTTTCATATTTTCACGATTAATAAAAGTAATAAATATAATTTTTGAATAATATGTCCAATAAGCCCCGGGCTGAATATCGGAAGGAGGGGGGATGGTCCTGTCCATAAGTACCTGTGGGTTCGAATCCACCTATTGACACACTTTAATATTTTCAATCTTTTACCCCGTATAAACAGTCAGTTATTTGCTTATTAAGCAGTTTTTGCATTCTATTTCTATTTTATAAAAGTCATTGAAATGCAGACAATAATTCTCTTAAATTAAACACAGTCAAGTGGAACCATATACCTCAATGTGAGCACACTTTGTTTGAGGACACGTATCATATTAACTTAGTGTTAAGCGTACTGGATACAGGTGTCAAGGGCAAAAAAAAATTATGCCAAGTGCCCCCCACCCCCTCCCCCCTTCCGGACGCCCATGATTTAAAACAGGGTAAATAACTCTGTATTCAGTATTACGTTTTTGGCGTAGCACTAGCTAGAACCCCCAGTTTTTCTGTGCTGAAAGTGACTGGTTAATGACCCATGCAGTGATGCACAAAACCGTTCACCATGCAGTTGTATTACAAGCTAGCTAGCACACAGCAGAGGGTGATTAAGGATCAAAGGGTGCATATGCTACTATAGCAAGCAAGCGTGCAAAGTGTTAGGATAAAAAGATATGTGACTAAATTAAAGATATGTGACTACATTAAAGATATGTGACTACATTATATAGCAGTGAAACATTCATGCATTAGACACACAGAACAACAGCTACAAACTACAATAAATGATTCTTTCTATATCTATTAGTATTTACATTACATCAAGATGCTGGTTTCGAGATACATTACTAAACACACATCGAGGAGAAATTTGAAGATTTGCGCGGATACTGTATGGGGACGACCATGTGATTCTGAAGGGGGTGGGGTAACAAATTTTTCCGAGTCATATTACATATAATTCTTTTACAGATTATCGATTTCTAATAAGATTAGGACATATTATTTATTTCCTTCTTCAACGAAAGAGTCTGACAAGCAAAATATATATATATATATTAAAAAATAATAAAATAAATGAATAAATGAAAATAACAAAATTAAAGTCGAAAAAAAAAATGGTGGGGGAGATAATCAAGGAAAGATTATTTTTTTTATTGTCAATCTAGGACATATTATTTATTTTAGACAGTGCCTCCTTTACTTTTTTCCAGATACCTTAACCATATCTTTTTACTCTATGTCTATAGAAAATGTCCCTGAAACCTTACCTCCCCCCCCCCCCCCGTAACACACACAAAGCCTGACAACCTTTTTGTTTTCTTTTTTAATAGTAAAAATATGGGCATATGTATGAACAGAAGAATGTGAAAAAACCTGACACCCCCCCCCCACCTCCCAAGATATTCAAATTTGGGCAATTCTTTTTTTTTCTTCGTTTTAATGTTATTTATTTATTTATTTTTATCAAGTTTCATGTTAGTTAAAATTCTATCCTCTCAAAAATGATGTTATATGCCTGTGCATTTTTTTTGATGTATGCCTATCAATTTTCCCTGTCACTGTAATTTAGAGCGTGACGTCACCAAAGCTTACAATCTCAAGATTTGCACACTAAATATGCACCTCTTAACTAGAGGTGAAACAAGTGGGCGGATCATAGATCTTCTAATTTTAAAGACCGATTTTTGTACTGAAGACTTTCCAGCTTCGCTTTCCCCTTGTAATATTTAATTGCCTGGTTAAAGTAGAACATTTTACAAAAAAATTAGAGTACGTCTGATGAACAACAAAGACAGGAAACCTTATATTACGCAGAATGCTCAATCGCCATTTTGCTCTCCACTCGGACTTCCTCGGATGACTCGTAACTCGCACATGGAGCCGAGGATTGCCGATTGGAAAAGTTCGGGAAAACAATGTACCCGTGACGTCATTTTTCACAGCGTGACGTGGAGCAGAGGTAGTCTGCATTAGGAAGTTGCTGGAAGTTGGTAGTGTTTACATCGCCGCGTTCTTTGGATTTAAATGTCACGATTGTCAAAAATAATGGTAAATGTTTGCAGTGTGCATCGAGAATACGAATCGGTATGTATTGTTCTTTGCTGCGATAGTATTTCTAAGTCTTCATTCATGGACAGCTCGACAGCGTTGTTGACTATGTTCAACAGATATTTCGGACTCGGGAGTAACTTAAGCGATTACGGTGGGATTGTAGCTTATTTAAAAGACGGATCGTTTTGAAGGATTACTTAATTTTGCCGTTTATACGAAGGAAAATGCAAAGATTAGCGAGTAAATATTGAGGCATGCGCAGATGGGTTAGTCTATGCGATGCATGGAAATCTGACTAACCCCCGAGAGTAACGCATGCGCAAATGGGTTAGTCCATGCTGTGCATGGGAAACTGACTAACCCCTAAAGCATAACATCAGATTCACTACACAATACCAAACTATTGAAGAAAAAATAATTAAAAAAAAAAATGAAAATTTGAAATTAAAAGAGAACAGAAACATGAAAAAAAAATATTTAAAAACAACAACTTTGCAATATTTCATTAAATTTATTTGGTACCCATATATACACTTACCCACTTAGTCAACATATTTCAGTTAGATATATTTGGTACCCATATACACACTTACCCACTTAGTCAACATCTACTACAGTGGAAACTGATATTTCGAGAAAAACTAAGGTAACATATAGGCACTACACCTGAAATTATGATTTACTTGAATTCCGAGATAAATAATTATTCCGAGATTAAATAATATCCTGTTAAATTTATAAAACAACTCACACAGAGCATTTTACACTTACATCATGCATCACCAAACATACATACTGCATTAAAAAAAAAAAAAAAATCTGATCATGAACTCCCAGCTACATTGTTGTATGTGTAGCTTATAAATTATGTTGAATGTTGTGAATATGTGTTGTTTGATGTTGTTTGAATATTTGATTTGGGGCATGCTCGTTGTTGGCTGCCCATTGCCCATGTTGTATGCCCTTAATTTACAAACACAATGCATTTTTACAAAAAACAAATAAAAAAAAAAAAAAAAAATCTGATCATGAACTCCCAGCTACATTGTTGTATGTGTAGCTTATAAATTATGTTGAATGTTGTGAATATGTGTTGTTTGATGTTGTTTGAATATTTGATTTGGGGCATGCTCGTTGTTGGCTGCCCATTGCCCATGTTGTATGCCCTTAATTTACAAACACAATGCATTTAAAAAAAAAAAAAAAAAAAAAAAAAAAAATTCAACTGTTAATCAAGACCTGTAGCTACAATATGTTGAATGTTGTGAATATGTATTGGTCAACGTTTGATTATTTGATTTGGGGCATGCTCATTGCTGGCTGCCCATTGCCCTTGGTGTATTTGAATTACAGTCCTTAATTTACATAGACTAAACATACAGCCAAAAAAAAAAAAAAAAAAAAAAGTTGATGGCGGCCCAATTGCCCATTGCCCTTATATTTGAATTATAGCCCTTAATTTACATCATACAAACTGCATGATTAAATGAAAAAATAAAACTATTGATCATGACCTGCATGTACATATGTAGTTGCATGGTTGTATATATATAATAATTGATTCCATCCTTTACATACACTAAACATTCAAAATCTACACACACTACAAAATTACTTGATCTGCACCTATTCCACACATAAATCATACAATCAAAATATGATGAGCAGCTGATTATCATTTAATTTATTTAGAAAACAAATAATTTAACAATTTATTATGCTTTGTACAAATATTTACAACTTTTATTTCATATACTACAGTGTTCACTAAGTCTGCAATTGTTTATTGGAATTAATTTTTGGCAAAACCTTGAAATCACAACACTGCTTGAGTATTTATTTTTATGGCTCCAACTGATCACTGATCGGACATACTTCTCGTACAAATTCTAATTTGAGCATCATTTACTTTCTTGCTGGAAGTGTGGCATATTTCCCAACTCTGAATATTAGTGGTGGGGTGTCCTAAGCTAGCTAGCATTATATGGTATATTTACACATTATTTCTAAATCAATCGTACTGTGCCATGTTTGCTAATCAGGAATAGCTTTAACCAGAATTGTATCTTCGTTAAACATAGATAAACCTTCTTTAAAGTTTAGATTTTGTAAATTCTATTGCTGTTATACTGATCGTGTTAGTAAATTTAACCCATAAGTAGGTCATATTTTAATGTTTCATACCAATTGATAGGCCCTTGTTTTTATTCTGAATTTCAACACAGTGTCCCACTGCACCAATCAATATATATAGGGCTTGAGGCAAATTTTAACAGTCAGTAGGGAACGCTTTTTCTTAAGCACATGATCCTACCCAAAGAAATTCAAGGGGTACTTGTTCAATAAAATGTTACACCTTTGTATGATTATACATGTACACTTATCCGAGTTAGATCAACGTTCTTTTCTCCAGTTTTCTCGTAAGGTTAGTTTGATATGTACATGTACAGCTGTATTCCAATAAATAGGGAATAATATTTCCAGTAATAATGTTAGTAAAGTTTCCTTTTAATTCAGATATAAAATAGATTTTAAACATTTAATCTGTTTTTCGTTTATGTATTTTGCTTATATATTCCTGGTATCTACATGTGTAGTCAATACATGTGTACATGTTTCTTTGATCTACTCATCACCAAAATCTTGGATACTATTTTATAAGGGTCATCACATCGACTCCATGTATAATTGGGGGTTAGGTTTAAATTTACAGGGAATCATTTACATCAATCATGATGGGTATTGGCTTGTGCATGGCTACTTCTGCCGCTCTACCCCCACCCATATGGTGGCGGAGTTCCCTACCACAAAGAACTTGTGGTCAGGAACTTGTGGCGTAAACGAGCGGCACTAAGTAACTATCCTAATATGCAGTCATGTAACTCATGAAAGTTGAAAAGTAAACTTTGGATTTAGATATACATAAATAAGTGCTTGACCTCTGCACCTCCCAGGGTCAAGGCTTTTACCACTTTCTCATATGGTGTTTGTGAACTTTGACCTTTGAACTTTGAACCTGAGTTTGAATATTTAATATGTAATATTTGCTTTGTTGTGTTGCCAGAGACACCAATAGCTTTTCATAATTTGTGTCTCTGGATAAACAGCCGTGCCCAATTATCGCCACAATAAAATTTATTAAATTCATACTTGATGTTTTTATATGCACTTATCTGAGATAATATTCAAAGCTAATTCACTCTGAATTAGCTGCTTTTATCGAAGAAAGTGCATAATTGCTTTACCTAAATCTCATTACTTATTTCTAGTGATTATTGTTCTTGTCAAATATTTAGCTGATTATTCCCCCTTTTAATAAAAACACCTGAGGGCGCTTTGGTTGCAACTTCCTTTTTCAATATTCCAGCATCATCTTGGGTTGGTAAAAATTTTCCAGCTTGTTATTGTGTATTATAAATTTGAAACACCCACCCACCTCACCCATTTAGAATAGATACTGCTTTTTCTGGTTCTTTTTAATGCTTTCAGACAAAGACTTTTAGTGAATATCAAGCTCAACATGACAGGACTTGCGAGATGAAACCAGGACTTTAGGGAACAGCCAAGGGGATTGAACCACAAGTATCTCTATGGACTCGCAGCATTCTGGACTTTGAAGACATTTAATGTGAAAGTGATGTGAGGAACAACCATTTATTTGGAAGTGATTCATTCCAAGAGCAAGTCATGCACCATTTCCAGGAGCCGATAACTTTCCTCTAACCACAAACATTAAACAATAATGTGGATTAATAGAATCTGGTACGACTGTCCGTTTCTTTCCAGCTGAAATGTGCGTAAACGAGCGGCACTAAGTAACTATCCTTATATGCAGTCATGTAACTCATGAAAGTTGAAAAGTAAACTTTGGATTTAGATATACATAAATAAGTGCTTGACCTCTGCACCTCCCAGGGTCAAGGCTTTTACCACTTTCTCATATGGTGTTTGTGAACTTTGACCTTTGAACTTTGAACCTGAGTTTGAATATTTAATATGTAATATTTGCTTTGTTGTGTTGCCAGAGACACCAATAGCTTTTCATAATTTGTGTCTCTGGATAAACAGCCGTGCCCAATTATCGCCACAATAAAATTTATTAAATTCATACTTGATGTTTTTATATGCACTTATCTGAGATAATGCATGAATATTATTACCTGTAATAAAACCTTTCCAAATAAATCATGACTTTTACTCTGTGACCTTGACCTTGAAGCCTAACCTACTTTTCAAAAATGTTGCATTTGCTGATAACTTTTGATTGAGATGAGATATGACTCTCACATTTGACATGTACATTAATTACTCATAAGAATTCAAGGTGTTTCCCAGCATGCAATGCTTTTTTACCCCATGACGTCGAGGTTTTACATAATTTTCAAAATATTTAACTGGCCTAAAAGATGATTAGGCTTCTGAGTAACATTTCCACCCCCATTTGACCCCCCGGGGAAAAATCAAAATTCCGAAACCTTACTGTACATCTACCTGACACCACCAACCATCTCCAAAAAGGTAATTAGGCTGCTGAATAAAATGTAAGAGGAGTTCAGGGAAGACTTTTTGCATAAAAAACATCATTTTTCGACCCCCATTTGACCCCCCGGGGAAAAATCAAAATTCCGAATCCTTACTGCACATCTGCATGACACCACCAATCATCCCCCAAAAGGTGAAATACATGTAAATATATATTCCCTCAGACAGAACTAGATTTGACCACTGCTACGCAGCTTCTTTAACACCTTATCCTTATGTGACGTCATCTGCTCTCTTGCTTTCCAATATTTGTGCAGGACAAGGGGTCAGGGTAGTCACACTCAGTCAGTGTGGGACACCGCGCTATGTGCATATTTGACACACAATCTGCCATAAATTATGGCATCCCATTCACTAAAACACAGAAAGCAGAGGACCACAATTCTTTGAATTTGCTTGTATAACCTTGATATGGAAACATCCTCATATAATGTAAAATCAAGTTTTTTAACCCACGCCATTATTAGGAATACTTGTGCAGTAAAACTCGTTTAGTACAAACACGGATATAGCGAATTCACTGATATAGCAAAGTATTTCTGGGTCCCCGGCAAAATTCTTTACAAATCTTAGTAAAATTTTACGGTTGTAACGAACTCTGAGAGAACGAATTTACGGCTATAGCGAACTTATTGTGAGTCCCGTTGAGGTTAAATATAATGAAATTTAAATCTTTTATAACGAACTTTCAAAGATCTTAAAATTTGTTAAATTAAACTGACGTTATTTCCTTTAGCATTTGTATATAAAGTTCAATTCAATTCATAATAAAACCTTAGTTATCCAAGGTATGTTTTGTAATATTTGCTTTCCCAACATATTCAATAGTAACACTTGAAGGAAAACATGCATATTGCGAATTCACTATGTATGGTTGTACGAATTCCTTATACGGATATAACGAATTACGGATTTAGCGATTAAATCCAGAGGTCCCCAGGACTTCGCTAACCAAGTTTTACTGTATAGTTTTTGTCATGTCCGTCCTCTACCCTTCCTTCTGTCTTTCCATCGGGTTAAAGAAACTTTCTAGATATTTTTATCAAAGTTCATATGTTGATGAATACTGATGTAAACTATCCAACTGCAGCAATATTTTTTGACCTTGACTTTTCCTTTGACCTTCTTTTCTTTAAATTAGTGTTTAGCTTTATTTAAAAAAAAACCCATTCAAGTTGTGTAATAAAACGTCACATGATGATACATACTGATGTAAGCTTTACAGTGCTTCACTCTTTTTTTATCTTGACCTTTCTTGTGACCTTGACCTCACTTTTCTAAAATTAATGTCTAGATCAGCTTTGAATAAACAATTCAAGATATATTTATCCAACTTCATATGCTGATACATACTGCTGAGAGCTATTAATGCATCAACTTATTTTGACCTTGAATTCTCTTTTGACTATGACTTCACTTTGTAAAATATGTGTTAATCTAAGTTTTAAATAAACCATTAATAATTTTTTTATCTGTGAAAAAATTTCCTGCAACCATATTCTTTCTGTGGTCAGTCTTTCGAGGTCTAAACTTACGGACAGTGCAACCAGAAGCGCGCACCACCCTTGCAAATGTTAGAAATTCGTCGTCAAGCTCGATCTACTGCTTAAAAAATCCGAGAAATGGCTATACGAGTACAAAAATAAAAATTAGGTTTCAACAAACGTACATTATTATATGAGATCATTTCTGGTGTACAGTTACGGTTTAATTTTATTAAATAAATTAATTATATCACAATGTTTTACCCATAATTATAGCGTAATTTAGATAATGAGTTTGTAAATTAGGGAATTAAATTAAATAGCAATGAATTAAAAATACTCGGCAAACACTGTTGCACATGCACATATACTTTCGTGTGTACTAAAAAAAGATGAGAAATGTTAATGTAGAATGTTAAATATACAAATGTTGTTCTGTTTGAAATAAATAATTTAGAGAAAGCCAATAGTCAAAAACTGTTAGACTTACACGTACAACCACTCGAAAATACAGATGAAGTAATGAAGTCGGATTAAGATCTAAACCTCATTCAAACTTCCTGTCTGTTTAGAGTGTTTCAAATTGCTAAAATTAGAAAAAAAAAATACAAGAAGAGCATATTAAAGTACCACTATTCAAGCTTAAAATTCTGTAAATTGTGTAACTGTCGCAAGTGCATATAGAAGTAAGTATATATCTTATTTTCTTTGTTAAATAATATAAAGAAAGAATCGCTTGTAGAAAAAAAAATCCAATGGAATAATTAGGCATTTTGAATTTTAGAAGTTGGGCTGATATCGACAGTGTTTCAAACACAAATCGGGTTTGGAAATTTGATATTTTGGATATTTGAAGTAAATTAAACTTCTAAAATCTCAAATTGTAAAAAAAGTGTTTTTGGTTATTTAAGATTTGAATGTTTTAATCAAACTTTGAAATTTCAAATATTCTAAAACATTTGAAAGTTAATTTGGAAATTTGAATTTTGAATATTTAATGTAAAAATCTAAATAATAAAAAATTTAAAAGTTGTTTTGAAATTGGAAAATTTAGATTTTTGAGCTAAAAATATTAAATTTTAATATACAAAATCTGTTTAAGTTCTTGAAATTTAGATATTTGAACTTATGCTTGTATACATTCTAAACTTTTTATTTTAGAGAATTGAATTGTTTAGTGTTACACGGACGTACACGGACCACATTGTATGCATACATTCAAAGAAAGTGATGCAGAGTGTCACAAGACGTGTTTTCGATGGGTTTACTATTATATGTATACTTTAAGATGAGCAAAATTGGTAACCAATAAATTTAACTTCCTCATTCATCCCAAATGTGAAAAGTTCAGTAATCTGTTTTGCAGTTCTTGTTTTTACTTATCTTGGAAATAATGCTATTTACTCCACAAGTGATTGTAGCATTTGGAATAATAACAATTCATGAGTATTTCTGTTTCGGTAAGTTTATTTTCATCATCATGCAATAAGCTTGCTCCCTTACTATGAAATGTTCTTGAAGTTATCAAAAGATATGACCTTTAAGCACTCTACACAACCATCCTTCATGATACTCCATGATAAGGAAATTCCAACCTATGCTTTCTTGTTTTCTATTTAGCGTGCGTAGTTCTTCGCCAACTGAGAGTAGGGCGAAAGGGTGGATATATAACACGGGGGAGATTTTTTCCCTGAATGAAGTTGGCAGAATACATGAAGCAATAGTATGGCATAGTCCCTTAATTAAAGAGGCTTTTAC
Organism: Saccostrea cuccullata; assembly: GCF_032062105.1. Classification (NCBI taxonomy): domain Eukaryota; kingdom Metazoa; phylum Mollusca; class Bivalvia; order Ostreida; family Ostreidae; genus Saccostrea; species Saccostrea cuccullata. Next base: position 17,022 of record NW_026921173.1, read on the forward strand.
GAATAAAACAAATACGACTTACAAAACAAGCCTAAATGATCGCACATCGACATTCTCAAAATTTCATTAAAATTTTGCCTATTTTCACTCTTTCGCCAGATTCGCAATTGCTTCCAGGTTGTGCTAAATGACCTTAGCTACTGTACCACACAAAATTCAGACCAACATCTGTGCATACCATTGGATACCGATGCAAATCACTTGTTTTCCACGTAACACAAAGGACAAACTAAGCAGTGCGTTACTATATCTCCTCCGACTGCAATGCGAGGTAATATTTGAAATGCTCAGCCTTAAAGGTCTTCCGTAACAAAATGACATTCAAATGAAATGAAGGAAAAAATATTCTGAAGAAAAGCATTGGAAAGAAGAAAAAATATTCAGTTAGCCCGTTGACGGATTGGTATGCATGTACTTTCTATTGGACCCTATCATAAAGTGCGAAGTTTATAGTGAGCATCCAACAACCGCGTATAATGGGTCAGGCCTGGTTACTAGTCGATAGCTCCCTACTATCTAATGATTATAAGTAGTATCAAATTTTGAAAGTTAATAATAAAAGCTGTTCATTTTGTTGCCTTAAATAATTTGGAATCGAAACCAGTTTCTGTAGACCAAAACAAGATTGAGTTGAAAGTCGGTAGGGAACTATGGCAAACATTTTACATGTAATATAAAGAGCCCTTTAACAAAATAGCTAGACTAAAACTTGTGACACTGAAACTAAATGAATACTATTTGCACTCCTGACTACACTCTGCTAAGTACTTTTGATACCAAATCATCAACATGTATGGAGTATTCAACGACATGTATAAACATTTAACTACAAGGAAGAAAAAACAAAAATCGCCTGCTGGTGTTTTAGTCCAATAATACGACTTTAAAACGCCTATAGAGTATATAATAACTTGATAAAAAGCATTTTATAAGAAAGTACTAGTATGTAAATGCAAGGAGATCCAAACAATTAACCAGCAAGTTTATTTTGCTATGTCTGAACTTTCACTTAATTTAAAATTTTCTCTAATAGTGTAGTTTTAAATACACAGTATCTATTAAGACAAAAGATAGTCCTAATAATTCATTATGCTTAATCGTAATAATTTT
>NW_026921174.1:0-18318 GCF_032062105.1 Saccostrea cuccullata
ACAAAGCGTAGTATCCATGTACTCTTTCGTCATTTCCGGTTTGGATGAAAACTTAAATATAGATGGTTCACATTTTGCTTTTTGATTTCGTAAATTAAATCTTATGGTTCAGGCTTTTCTACATATTTAGTCCAACGTTTGGCATATCTACAGAATTTATTATAGAAACCTGTTGGTAATGCGCAGCTCAGGGCTACATGTATTTTTTTTATGTTTTAAAATTTCAGCTTTAAATTCTGCATTTCAACTATATTAACATAATCGGCAATGACGTGTCCAGCTGGACTGTAGTTTTATGAAGAAGAACAATTTTTTAAAGAAGATTTTGTTTTAGATACACAATATCTAGAACATATAGGGTTTGTTTTAATTCAAAAATTTGGATGCAACAGTTCGGTAGTTGAACTTGAAATGTGGTGGTCATCGGACGGTTACTGAGTCGATTTTGCGAATCGGTGGGGTCATCGATAGGAAATAATTCTTGTTAAAATTTCAGCGATGTCTCCGACGTTGCCTCACATCGCTCCTCATCGGCAACCCATCATTAACAGATCTTACACGTATCGGCCGATGTATGGCCGAGCGTCGTCAATTGTCTGTTGAATCTGAGGTCATTGGGGGGTTAAAGTGGTTTTCAACAGATAACGGCCGATCATCGGTTGATGTTCGACCAAACATTGGCCCGTAGTCAACCGATGTTCGAACGATGTTCACCAATGTATGAGCGATGTAATCTACATCGGCCGATTATCCTAGATCATCGTTTTATGATTAGCCATGCTTCGCTGGGCCTTTATAAGTCTGGCCTGCAACCACGCCATTTTATCATAAAACGCATTGGTTTCCAATCATATATCCATCGCTGGATAATGTGACTGATTCTTTAAGGACTACTCGGCCGATGTTGACCGATGTTTGGGGATCGTTAACACCACGGATTACCACCGATTACCACCGGTCTACGGCCACTGGCCGGGAAATATGACCAAGGCATTACCGCTTGCCGTCGGTATGTAGAGTTGACGTTCGTATCTCTTTCAGTGTAAGACGCTACACTAAAAATGAGTTCCAATACGAAAAACTTTTGAGGTTCTTTATAATTTAGTTTTACTTTGAACGAAATCTAATATTCAAAATAAAATAACTTTAATTTATCATTACATTTATTTACATTTCAAATTTTGAAGATTAGATCATTTCAGGAGAAAATGACATGAACTATTTATGGCGGATATTTATGCATGTTTTCTGTTGAATATCATCGGAGTAAATCGGTCGACAAAGTAGTCTCGCTTTCGGCTCTATATAATCAACAAAAGTTACTGCGCATGTAAAATGCGTGATGACCATGGGAGATTAAACATAGTTCAACTTCCAAAAAAGCCAAACAAACACACATTTTTACTCATCAAGAACCACACACACTGTCCAAAATGTGGGTGGTACTAAATGGGTCGGCACGTAATCTCCTTGGTATCCTGATTTCAATCAAACTTTAACTTACAGGTAAGTCTCATTTAATTCTTTAACTCTGTTACGTAATCATACCAAGGGAATCACGTGAGATTTTAAGGCCTTGAAGTGTCAAATTGACTTAATGTTAAGTAAACCATAACCTATCAAACTTCGTCTTACAACATACACATTACCTTAAAATATGAAAACCCGTTATCCAAGTGTAAATAATTCATTACATAAAACTTCAGCAATAAAAATGTTTTCACAATCAGATAGCAATTGTATGAACACGTCCTTTGTAATTAAAGAAATTTACTTTTACAATATCTAAATTATAAAACCTGAGAAAAGTTTTTTTTTTTTTTCAGAATCCCATCCACTAATCACAGAAGAGGAAGCAGCCCTAGTGCTATGTGCTGAGAATTTCTTGATGTCAATTCCAACTATTCCCAGAAATGTTTTGATCCATCTTGCAATGGTGCTTTTGCTCACAAGTTTATGAGGTTTTAAAGAACTAATGTACACTTTGTAAAACTCATTCCTAATAATTTCTGTCGCAGCACTGTTAAGGCTTACTATGAGAAATCAACGGAAAATAGACGTGCAAAAAGGGGGATTTTTTTAAATTCTGAATTTATTTTCATCAAGCTGTTTTATTATCACAGAACTTAAATACTTATGGAAATAGCATAGTATAACCCACTCTCTACTGTATGAAGTTTGGTCCCATCGATGGACAGTCACGTGATGAATGCATAGCTTGTGTACTGAATGTAGGTCATAAACAAATTTCAATATCGCAAGGGCATACCATAGTTGAAATTAAAAATTCAAGCTTTTAATTGTTTTAGCATACATTGTAGTTTCTGAAAAGTGCTGCTGCTTTGAATAGAATTCACGTTTTAATGGTTAAATTTTCAGGTAAATAAGCCAATGTCGAAATATGTTCAACTTTTACCAAATATTTTGTGTACTTATAAAATCACGCCCTCGATTTAAAGAAAGCAGCAGTACTTTTCAAGTTAAGAAAAATATCCTTTATCTATATTCAAAAAATGGTTAAGATCTATTAAGTGTATGCCCTTGCGAAAGTACGATTTTATGAGGACACTCATTGTAAAATATACGTAACCTCTACTTAAAAACACGACATAACTAATACTATATATTCTCTTGATAGTTAATGAATAATCGCACTAAACAAAGGATATACATTGGTATTAATCGGCAATTTAAAACCAGTAAATAATATTCCGTTAAATAACAAAACGCATTTTTCATTGTTAAAAAATTCCTCAATCTGCCTCTCACTGCACATGAAATACGTCATTTTTACCAAAATGACGTCATGTTTACAAGTTTATCGCGATCAGTGCTTTGTTTATAACCAGCTACATGGGATTTAACTAGCAAGGTTTTTTTAATGCATTGATAAGTGTTACTGTTATTAATTATGCTTATACAGTTTAAAGTTCCAAATAATATCATTTTCATGTATTATGAGAAAAACATAAAAGTCATATTTTTGTGTGACGTCACAGTAAACTTTTCTCGTATAAATTAGGCCCCGCCCCCTTTTTCAAGCATTAACAATGCTGCGGTGCGTTTCAAATAGAGTACTCTCTCAGGCATTGAAAAATACATATTTTTTCTTCACTTGAGACCTTTTTCAAATTCAAATAAAATGATTTACTATTAGGTCTAGATTGCTTTATCTTCCCTATATAACAAAAACATATTCATTGCTACCGCTCTCGAGCGCTAGCAACTACGTTAGTCGAAATTCCTTGAAGACGCATGCTTGACCGCCATGGCCATGCATTCTGGAAAAACTATGAAAACTACTACAGATAAACCGTACGATAACAATTTCGTTGTATCATGTTGTACATAGCATGAAATAACTGTTTATTTATTGTGTAGCTTACACTTTAAAGATAATACCGCATATTTGAGTTCATCTCACAATATGCGCCGTTATCAAAGCTCTATCCTTTTATTATATGTCATCATTCACCTCCTTTTTATGGAAAAAACTAATAAATGTGATAAGCCGGAATTTATTTATTCATCCATACAGTGTCGGTACTTAGTCGCTAGGTTTACGGGTTATCTCCCCTTTTCTATGCATCAATGAAAGTGAAAGGTGGGTGATGAAAGTATCCGATTTATGTTTTTGTATTACGAAATATTTTATCATAATTTCCAGTTTTTTAAGTTAAGTTTCAGTCAAAGAAGTAGCACGGGGTATCTTATTAACATTGATATTGCTCGATGGAAAGTATTTTATTAGATTGAAACAGATTGATTTGCCACTCGTCCATGCTTTAAACACTGGCATATGGTACAAGAGATTACAATGTGGTAATAATAACCAACTTCATCAGCAGATTTTGAATAAATAAAAACTTACTTAGTGAAATAATATATAAACAAAATGAGCTAATGCAAAAATACGTATGAACTTCAACTTTATTCGGTCCATGTTATTTGTCATAACATTTGTCCATGTTATAAGGTCATTTGCCAATAAACATCCGTACACATGGTGGCCTATCTTAGTTACTTAGGTCCCTTGGTCTATCTTTAGGGGATTTAAAAATGGGAATATCCATAAATTTAATTCTTACAGTATGAGTATGCTTTTGTAACTTTGGGTTTGGTGCATTTATCAGTTTATTCAAAATATTGAGTGATTTTAAAAAAAAAATGAATAAATAAATACATAAATAAATGTTCAAGGATAGGGTTACCCTAGCTGTGCCATACCAGTCTACCTTAAAGGTTTGTCCTAAAAACAGTGAATAAATAGAAAAAAAATACAGATTGAGAAGTAATAAAAGTTTGACAAATCTTTAGAAATGTTAGTTAGCTAGATTCACAAAGGGACAGAACTCTAATTAAAGTATATAAATTTCAATCAAGGCCATTCAACTTTAACAAGGGTCCAAAGAGAGGCATGAAAGATATGCAATTGTGACAAAGGTAGTAATCAATTGTGAAATAAAATAGTTTGAAGTAAAATACATAAGTTTTAGTGCTTTTGAATGTAACATTACAATAATGCATTTTATGATATGAATGAAACATCAAGTAAGATGTGTATTTGTTTATATATATTTACAGTTGTACACATGCTATATGACAAAACTCAAGGTAAGTAAATATGAATGATGACTAAAAAAGTAAATAGACTTTGAGTCAAAAAATTCAGTTGGACGGAAGCATTACAATCAACAATTCAGGCTGTAAAATCTGGGAGGCATACCCGGCATCGGTAACATGCACCAGAGTTAAATTGTAAATTGTCTGTCAAATCCACATAATAATAATATATAATTACGAGCAGCATCCTCACCTATTCGGATATCACTTCTCTTAAGGGGCTTGACAGGGAGGACAACTTCAGATTCAACAAGAACAATAACAATGTGGGCATAGTAATTTAGGACCTCGATGGTTCATTAGTAACAGTTGATATAAATAGGATTCCCCAAATTTTATTTTAATTAACTACATGTAGTATCTAGCCAGGCTGGCTACTATTTTGCTGGTTAATATATATATCAAAAGGTTCAGATTAAGTAAGATGGGGCGAAGGGCATGTTTTGCATATATTCTGTGTTGTCATTTTGGTCAATGGTGTAGTTAAAATTATACATAAGAAATTGAAAGAAGGCCGAGCTGTTCGTTCCTTTGAAGCCATCTCCAGTGTACTGAGTATAATAATGAATTTCTCTAACAGCGCCTCTACCTTAATTGAGAAGGTTTGATGATAACACATTATATAAACACATACATTTAAAGGGGCTGGGAGGTTGTGGCCATTTTTAGGCTATTTGGATCTCCTTTAGAAGAAGAGCTCAATTAAGATACAACTGATCAAATTTTAAAACTTAAATTTATGAAATTTTTCTTTGCCAAATGATAGTTGACAGCTTAAGATATCATATCCCAAAATTTAAATTATATCTGGTGGTTAATAATTGTTGACCCCCTAGCCTCCTTAATGTCTTCCCACCCCTTAACAGCATAAAGGCCTTGTAACCTATAAAGTTGTGTTTAGTAAATGAAAAGTTTTGTACCATCTTAAGTTAACATGAAAAATCAGGTAAACTTATTTTACTAAATTTTCATATTTAGATTATTTCACAAATGTTGATTATTTACACAGAGATTAATTTCAGCATGGGCTTTTATTTCCTGACAATGTTCTAAAAACATGGGTCTAGTCACTTGTTTAATATTTATACAAGAAGAGAACCATGGGTATTGAAATACAATTCTACAAATGAAAGACTATAAAAAGAAGTTAAATAATAATAATTTATAGGCTAATTGAAGCATTGTGAAATAAATTAATTGTCAAGAGTATTAGGAAATTAACATAATTAACATTTATTCCTTTGAGTTATCTTTCTCATTGGGGAAAGTGAACCTTAAAATAGGAATTGCAACTTAAATTTCCTGAATTGTACCAATTTACTCGTTATTCAATTTGGCATTGGGAATGAGGGACAATTTACAGAGTTCTTCAGGTGCTACAGTCAATGTATATGCAAGCTCATTTGAACACAGCTCGCAGTGCCGGTGTAACGACGAAAAGTGACCCCCGTAGAATATTGACCGGGGGTAATTTTTCTACGTAGAAATTTTACCCCCTGGTCAATATTCTACGTAGAAAAATAACCCACTTTTCTGTAGAAATTATGGCCTTGGGGTCGTTTTTCTCCGTGTGCATTGTAGGAAAATGACCCCATAGAATAATGACCCCTCGCTGGTGTCATTTTTTGATGCAAAAACATCCGTTTTGGTAGGAATATTCTTGTTAGGTGAATGTATAGGGTAATAGCAAGCTGTCCTATACTTTGAGGTGTTAATTTCTGAAAGCTTTCATGCTAAAATAACGAAATCAAAGCTATATACCTTACATTAATGATACAAAGCGTTTTATCCCCATTAAAGGAAAACGATATCTATTAAAATGTTCTAAGGCTATTAGAGCAAAATACATTTTATATAGTAAGTTTCCACAGTTGTCATTTTAATCTTTAAAAGGCTATTTTCTCGCTTGTGTCAGAAAAAATGTTTTAAAAGTTTCCATAATTCATTAAATATAAATCTCTTTGATTTTACCCTGAATAAATAATTTGTAAAACTCAAAATAAAGTTTTATTTTTCAGAAGTTTGATCCCTACTTTTAAAACTTGCGCGAAAAAGGACGCTAGCTTAGAAAATTAAATCTTATGAAAATATATTGGTTTCTATGAATGAAGTTTCAAACTTCTCATAAAAAAAATAGGGACGATTTAATTTGTAAAAATAAGTACGAAATCAGATTGCCTCTGACCTATGATACAAAGAAAACAAAAAGTGGTTAGCTCAAAATTTGTAAAATGTCTTTTGTTGTTTGCTATACTGTCAGCAAAACCTTAACAAAATGGGCGTTGTAGAATAAAACCTGATTAACTAAAAAGGAATTGCTCGTCTCTCCAAAAATTGGCACACGTAGTATCGTTTTCAATGTTCTTCGTGTACTAATATGAAATGATTTGGGGAGGGTTTTTTTACCAATAGAAAAAAAAATGATGGAATATGAAAAAGTTGTTATTTTACATATTACATGTATACTCATGCCCCCGAAAACGAAGTTTCGGGGGTATAAACTTTTAATATAGTTTTTTTACCTGCCCGTCCGTCTAGACCACTGTCTATTTGTCCGCAAAAACTTTAACCTTGTCCATTACTTCAGACTGGATGGAACTATGGCTTTCATATTTCCGGTGTATTTTTGTGACAAGACCTTTTTTTGTATAAACAGTTTTAACCTTTTGACCTTGATCTTGGAGTTTGACACACTTTTACAAGAAAAACTTTTACTTTGGCATTAACTTTTGAATGGTATGTGCTAGGATTTAAAATATCAAAGTAATGGTATGATAGACCAAGAGTTCATTTGTATTTGCAAGGTTAGTGTCTATAAAATCTCAGAAGAAAGGGAGTGTTACAGCAACCATTTGTCAGCTAAATGTGGGCTAAAAAGTATTGAAAAGAATATTTTTTTTTATTTTATAGATATCTCTGAAGGTTGAGCTATTATTCACTCAGATGTAAATTTTTGCCAGTTTTGGAGGATTTTTAATATCATTATAAGAACGTTCTTGATGTGTATGGCATTTCCCGTAAATACAGGAAAAAATATTGTATTTTATATAAGGTAGTTAAAAAGTATGTACTTTAAAGCAGAATGCATATAGATGTATATTTAAGAAATAAGGTATCATTCTTAAACATCTATCGGAATATAAATACGGGTTGGTCACGAGATTAAATTCCATAAAGCCCGAAGGGCTTTATGATGAATTTAATCTCGTACCAACCCGTATTTATAGCCCGATAGATGTTTTAAAATGATACCTTATCACTTATATTTAGATTTGTGACTTATTCATACTTTATATTTGCCTGACTGTGACTTTTAGCGTGTGAGAATGCATTATTTTTCAAACTCAACGGCAAGTATGTAATCCACTGAACGCGCGTCGACCCTTTATGATGTCACTGAGAAATCGCGTCAAACTATTATCCATACGCACATCTTTGACCTCTTGACCCCGTACCTGTATTTATACAGTTATAGATATGTATTCCTTTCAGTAGTGTTATATGAAGAAAAACATTTGCAAATGTACATATATAAGTTTAAAGGTAAGAGCTAAGGGAGTTGAATATAGTTAAATTACGTTGTCTTTTTGCTTCTATGCTAGGTTTTTGGATTTGTAAACATTTTCAAAGTTTATGGTTATCAGAAACATATCATGCCATTTTCGAAACAAAACCTTTGAATGATTAAAAAAAAACACCCAAAAAGATAATCATAAATTTATGCTCCTCAATGAAGAAGGATGTGGAGATCACGAACAGTATTCAATAACAAAATCCATAAAACAATACAAAATAAGAGCAGAGCAAAATCCGAAACATCAGAGATGGGATCGGGTGCCATGGAGGAGTGATTATCCCCTGCTGACCGGTCACACCCGCCGTGTGCTCCTTGTCATGATCAGGAAATAACGGGAAAATCCGTCGTCAATTCAGTGTATAAATAATGGGCTAATAATTATAGTATGAAAAACTTCAGTTAGCATTTGACTCAATAATAAATTGTATTTTCTTGACAAGTTTATTGTATCGACCATAGAATTTACAAAATGATGACTTCAAACGAGACTGCGAGACTGCTGACATTCTTGTTTCATCAACTTGTTTGTCAATAATTTACCCCGTTTTAGGAATTCCTCATACGTAGAGCAGGCTCTTGCGTATCGAATCAACTAAGATATATAAACTCCGTATGCAGGTGATGAAGGTATATTGCTGCATAAGTAAGGGAAGCTGACGATAGAAAAGTTAAAGTCATCGCGTTTATCATATAGCTTGGTTGTTAGATTACCATTAACGTCTTTTTCAAGTAAAGTATCCAAGTATGAAACAGATGTGTCAGAATGTGTGGTATCGTTTATCTTAAGCTCACCAGGATATATCGTATCGTCTTAGGAATGGAAATTACCAATGTTAATTGATAGTACATTGGCGATATGTCTAAATGTCAAGTTGAAGGCCACAGCAAGTGTTTTCTTCTTTTCACGCATGAGATTTTTGCACAAATCCTGCTTCATATGAATACAAAAATAGGTCTGCTAATAACGGAGCGCAATTGGTACCCATGGGAATTCCAATATATTGTTGGAAGACCTTGTCTCTAAAAACCACATAAATATTGTCAATCAGAAACTCAAGCATCTTTTGATGTCAACCTCAGCGTACTTGTGTGTGCAATCAGAATGTGTTTCAACTACATAATTTTGCAAATAACCATTGACCAGGTGAGTAAATTTACTAGTTCCATTGTTATTGAAAAAAACAGCCGTCAATGATATCAAAAGGCCTGGACTTTAATTTGTGGTGGGGAATGGCTGTGTATAAAGAAGATGGGGGGATAAGGCGGGCTGAATGCCTATAGCGCGAAATGAAAAATTTAATTTCAATTATATCCAAATTTTATTTCATATTTCATCTAATATTAAAGTATACTTAATGTAAAATTTCTACAATTTACAAAAATCTCACAAAGGCTGAAAATATTTGCCTATGCCGTGCTCGGTCGATATGCTTTCTTTAAGGTCTATATATCGAGGGATTGACCTCATCAAAAGGCTATAATTGTATAATAATGAGAAGTAAATTAAAAAACTCAATTTACATATCAAATGTGATTTCTTATATCTGACACTATAGGCATTCTGCTTGCCTTATCCCCCCATCTTTGAAAAGTTGTAAGTTTTTAAGCTGTTGGTTTTGGTAAAATCATGTGATTTCAAATTGTCCAAAAGTTCATGGGAATTTTTGAGTATCCACATCTGATTCACACCACTTCTTGAATTTATTGTTGCCCATTACTAGTGATTTTTTTTTCATTGGAATAAATCCATACCAGATACATTGATCGCGATGCTACTATTAAGATATGTAATCAAATATATGTTGGAGAGAATTAAAGTACATAACCCCCCCACCCCCCTAAATAGGAAAAAATATCAGGGGGCACAGATATAAGGTTTAATAGTATAAAAGAGTAAGGGGTCAAATTTTTATGGGGGTCATTTTTCAACGTGTGTAAAGTCGTAGAATTACTGGTCTGGAATGTTTTTCTACAGTCGAAAAATGGCCCTACTTGGTCGTAGAATATTGACCCGGGGTCATTTTTCTACGTAGAAAAATGACCCCCTGGTCAATATTCTAGGGTCACTTTTCGTCGTTACACCGGTATTTTCTATGTATTTTCCTTATGACATATGCTGTATGAATGGTCATGCAACAATAATAAATAAATAAATAAATAAACAAATAAATAAATAAACAAATAAAATAGAAAGGGTTATAATGAGATTGAAAAGGTTAAAATTGGGGCTTTTTTTCAGTTTTGGTTTCTGCTGTGTCTCTAAGTTGTTAAGATTTGCTATTTCACACAGATAAAAGTTGCTTTAGTTAAAATTCTATATTCACAGTTTTTTAAACTTGCAAAGGGTAAATTGTTTAGGTAACTAGTTTTCTTTATCACTAATAAAAACTAAGGGCGAGATTACGTAACTACCTAACAGCAGGGGGGGGGGGGTAGACACATATTGTTCCACAGGCTAGGTTACAATCCAAACCATTTCCTACAATATTTTCTTTTTAATTGTATGTGCTTACTGTTGGAAATTAAGACACATATGCATACCTCAGGGGGCATTTTCCCATTGAAAATATCAGTTCAAACCAAGGTTTCATTTGCATCTAATATGATAGGTGTTTATCTCTTATCTGAGCAGTTACATGTAGCATAATTATTTTATGTAACTTTACACATTTATCTCATATGGGTTTAAGATGCATTAGTCGGTGCATATATATGTACATGCAGTTTACATCCATGCATTAGCTAGTGGGTACAAATACAGGTTAGCTAGGGGACACAAATACAAATCCACATCATCATGTGTGTAGGAGTTACAAGATTCATAGTATTAAGATTAGATAAACTTCTCCAGCATTTTAGGGTATTAGATATAGGATAGGTTTCCACTGACTATGCATATTAATTTTTATGCTCTCTATCATATATCCAATTTCTACAGCCTTAAAAAGATTTTGAAGTCTATTATTTAAATAACCTATTCCATAGCATAATTTTGCACGGGGGGGGGGGGGGGGGCTTAAGACGTGAAAAGATCATGCATTTTTGATAGAGCATCAGCTGCGAAGGGGTTTAGAATAAAGGATTTAGTCATATGTGCCTTCAATGTCTGCTGCAGTCCAACTACATTTACAAATGCCCTCTATTATGTGTCTTGGTTTAAAAGTACTTATTATATACAATATCAAATCAATTTTAAATGGTCCTTTGAAGAGTTCGTTTTCAAATTAAGTGGTACATGTATAACATCATTCCCTCAAAACTGGCAAGATATAGTACCAAATATCACAAAGCATGTTCTGCAGTTTACAAATTGGGCATGTGAACACTTAAAATTATTGTCAATAATACAGGAATAGCATAATCATCCTGAAAGGGAACGGGGGGGGGTTAAAGTGTAAAGGTGGTCATTCATCTTGTTTCTAATCTCTGCATAAAATTATTTTATTACCTAAAAAATAAAAAAAATAAGAAATAAAATTCAAATTTATAAACAAATAAATAAAAAGGGGGAGGGGTAATCCTAAGAAAACGTATTTTCTACATAATTTTCTTACATTACTCCAGGTGGTAGTTCTCTCTTGCCAGCTGGATATTAATAATGGAATCTGAGACCCAAAGCAATATAATAGTAACTTGTAAAGATATAAATTCAGGAGTGGGGAGGGCTTAGGCCCAATAAATTTGAAGGGAGACCAGAATTATTTTAATGCAGGGTAGTTCTACAGTGGGTTGGCAATGAGAGAGAGTGATGTTCACGATGGATGGGTTGCTGAGGGTTTTGAGTAGGGAGGGCACAACTTATGTTGATGTTGAGGTATGCCATTTTGCCGGCTGCCCCACTGTTGTGTAGACCACTGTGAACAATACCTGCCAACTCGAGTAAAATATTAAACTTAAATACGTAGCATTTGTTTATTATATATATAGGTCTTTGATAATACCGCATATTTGAGTTCCTCTCACTATATGCGCCGTTATCAAAGCTCTATCCTTTTATTATATGTCATCATTCAACTCCTTTTTATGGAAAAAAACTAATAAATGTGATAAGCCGGAATTTATTTATCCATCCATACAGTGTCAGTACTTAGTCACTAGGTTTACGGGTTATCTCCCCTTTTCTATGCATCAATGAAAGTGAAAGGTGGGTGATGAAAGCATCCGATTTATGTTTTTGTATTAAGAAATACCCTCCTCCCACCTCAATCCTTGAGCTCGGTGTTAAGTATATACCCTTTCTCCTTTTGTTTTAATAACGTTTTTCATTGTTTTACATGGTTTGGCTATACCAAATTTATTACAGTTATGCAAATGTTATTGAGAATCTTTTTCTGCTGTGTGTTTTTGTTTTTGTCTTTTCAGATATTAGAGATTTCCTTGAAGGAGACTAACGATGCTTATCTGAATTGCCTGCTATTTCCGTATTCTGGGACCTTGGGAATGATCCCTGGCCGAATACCATGCATGACAAGGGTCAACTTGCCGAATTAGCCATTCGAGGAGTTCGGGGAAAGACAGTAAGCTATACTTCACAGTGGTCTTATTTGCGAAATCGTCACCTTCAATTTAACCATTGAACTGTTGATTTTGTTGACTTTTTGTGGTTAATGTTGATATATGTGATGGTTGATGTTGATAAATGTGATGTTGACTTTGAAAATTATATGTTATACAATGTAAAGCTAAAGGAAAATAATATAATTAAAAGATAATTTGTGTTGAAATGTGTCCGTAGCACGAATGAGGTCAACCCAGCGTGCTACTTTTACCGTCAGGGAGGGCCGCAACTTATGTTGATGTTGGGGGTATGCCATTTTGCCGGCTGCCCCACTGTTGTGTAGACCACTGTGGACAATACCTGCCAGCTCGAATAAAACATTAAACTTAAATACGTAGCATTTGTTTATTATATATATATATATAAGTCTTTGATAACTTCATATTTATAATATTTCAAATTCGGGGGTTGTTTTGCTAACGGAAAAGCCCGAGTCATTATCTCATTGTTCTAAACAATGACAAGGGGTTTTGTTTTGTTTTTTTTTTGTTTTTGTTTTTTCTTTACATCTAAGCACAACCAAAGGTAGATTCTAATATCTGATTGGTCAATTCGGCCAATCTTACAAATTCCAGAAACAGAAGCAAGTCTTTACACTGAAAATAACAAATAAATCCACTATATGTGTTTAAAAAATTCTGATGTGTATGGCTTTTAACCTAACATATCTTGACAAAGATGACCCAAAGGACCAATTAAGCTACTTCACATGCGTTCCAAACTCTCTGGACTCTTTACACAACATAAACTTTGAGTTATTTTCCATATTCCTTTCAACTCCCATGTATTTTCTTTGCTAAATTTCCAAGAAATTTTCTTCTATAAATCAGCCCATACGTGCAATGTCTCAATCGGCATCTCTTTCATATTATATAGCCCCCCCCCCACTCTCCAGTAAAGGTCATATATGTTTCATTGCGCCAAAACTCCAACAATAGGTCACCACCCCCCTTGTTTCTTTACGTATGCGTCTATAAAATGGATACGCTTCACAAAATAATAATAATTTTATCACTCCCAAACCTCGATAAAAATTAAAGAATTCAGCAAAATAAATCACTTGATCACGGATCTTCCTTTCTGTGTTTAAAAATTGCTATGGCGCTAACTCACCTATCTTTTTAAAAGATAAACTTGTAATCATCAACATTCATATTTGAGAATCATATATTATGTATAGACTGAACTTGTTGTCATTGCCATTAAGGTTACATTTTTCAATGTCAATTGTTTCAGTGATAATGATGCATTACTTTTCATACTCCTAATATATTCAAAAAACAATATTCACATTCCAAATCCCAGTACTATAACGAGATTTTATTGGTTTAATCTGAAAAATACCTTTTATAAAACATGATACCAAGGGATGTTTACCAACATCTATTCCATCTATTTTAACAAAATAAGATAATGCCGAGCTGGCAGTATTGATACCACTGTAACTTAAATATTTGTTATACAATTGTAATAAGAATTATTGGTTGGAACAGATGAATATATCTTTCACTACAGAAGCTTGTCCATTTCTTAATAAATCCCGCATACTGACTTCTAGTGCATCTTCTCCATGATTCTTTGATGATCTGTAATACTTCTGTAGAAATTCCTTGTTCCTGAAACTTGATCCACACACTCGACATGCCATCAATGTCATCTTCAACGAATGTGCCTTTTCCGAATGTGGTAACCTTTACCATTGGAAGCTTTCCGAATTATCTGGAGAACATCCACTGGTAGTTCCATGAGAGTCGTGTACCATGCTTGCGTAGGCCATACTGGGAGCACTATTACCTCCTCCTCCTTTTCTTTTTGAATATTGTGAAGTACTCGGATTATGATACTTAAGGAGGAAAAGCATAGAAATAAAATTTTTTCTCGAAAAAGCATCACTGAACTCTGCCTGGGGGTCAGGTTTTCATGCAATATATCTTGACAATTGTTTATTAAGTCTAGATGCAAACATGTCTATATTAAATGGTCTCCATAATGCACTTATTTTATTAAATATGTTTGGATTAAGCATCCATTCTGTATGATCATTAAAGATTATTGAGCATCTGTCAGCAACTGTATTTTCTGAACCAGGAATATGGACACTGACAACCAAAATTCTTTGCTTTGCAGCTTTGCTAGTCATGACTTTGTTGACTGCTTTGGTGGTCTTTTCAATATCATCCAGTCTCTTGCCCAGTTCTCCACCAAACAAATATTGGTTTATCGGTACTCCCGAAGAGAAAAAAGACAAGTCGTTACTAGTAGCACTGTCTATGTCACCTTCCAAACATTCTCTTCTCCTCATATTAAGTTCATAATTTGAAAAACTACATGTATCAGCATTTCGATTGATATTATCAATTCTTTATCCAAGTCTTCTTTTTCTAGTTCTTTGTTTGACACAATCTTTACCAAAATGTTAACCAGCACCGTAACACTCTTCACCAAAAATAATTGATCGTATTGAAATCTGCTATCCAACAATTTGGTTGCAATCTGTAGTCTGTTCCAGGTTAATTTGTCCACTTTAATACATACCAAACTCTCACAATTTTCTGGTCTTTTGATTTTTTTAACAGTCTCTTCAACTTGATCTGCCAAATTTTTGTCAACTTTAATTTTGAACATGGGATCAAGAAGCTTCGCCAAGTCTTTGTGTATTGGGTCTGTTGTTACATTTTATGAGGTATTTTGTTCAGCAGCAACTTTCAAATATGGCGACATGACCCACTTTCGTTTTCATTCTTCACGGAATCTTGTGCTTTTCCGGAAATCGAACCCGATATTTTTGTTTTCGATAGTAAGTCATTCACACTTTTATTCGCATCTATTACTTGTGAGTTTACAACATAATTGTCAATCTCAGAATCATAATCTGAATATCCTTCCGATTCATTATCGTTACATTGATTGTTCTGATTGGAAATCAGTTCGACTATGTCTGATCTTAGATCTCAAAATCCCGCTGTTATGGTGTTTGTTATTAACACACTTACTAGCACCCCGACTAATGTTATTGTGATTTAAATTCAAGACACGTGGTTTAGGTTGATATATTCAAAGGTTATAGGGTAGAACCGGTTTTATAAATAAAATTGGCAGTAAACAGGATATTGCTATAGCCTGTTTCTTTTGAAAACATGTCCTGTAATAAATGTTTCCAGACCTTTCTGAAAGACTTTCATGATTTTCAACAGAAAAAGGGTGACTTAAGGAGTGGGTGTTAGAATAGCAATATATCATATACTTTTCGGCGAATATAAGAGCTGACTAGTGACCGATTTGCTGGTAAAAATGTGTTTTATCATCTACACTGACAAACCTTTGTTTGCCTTATATGGCTATTGTTATAAATGCGCATAGAGGATCTTACCTCGAGCAACTGACCAATCGTTGGAATGACTAGCAACGTTTACGCCAAATACATGTTACATTTTACTTCGAACACGTGGTTCAGGTAATTTATGATCGTGTCAATGGAATACAAAATAAAAAAAAATGTTCTTAAGAACAAAATACAAAGATAAGAAACTATTAAAGATGTTACGGGCGTTTTTGATTTATTGTTTACCGGAAAAAATGTTTAATAAAACGTAGTTTGTGTCTAGTTCAGAACACCAGCGCCTCAGGGGTAAGGAAAACGAGCAGCATCTCTTATGCATTTAAATGGACAAACCTTTGTTTACGTTCGTGATCACGTGTTTGGCCAGGGAATCCACCTGGAAATTGTATTCACCGATAGTACAACAAAGCAATTAATACAGACGTAAATCGCTTTTACATTATAACTTTCAGAGACCTAGACTTCTACCGTTTATTAAACAAATGAATTGTTTGTCATTATGAGCATGAACATAATATTTTTAAAATGCTTTTTTATTTCCAATAAGATTTTCCTTTTTTTCAAGCGTAAAATTCCTGTAGTATTCGTAGTAACCCATAATGCAATACTCATTCAACTGATTGGTCAGTTAAAATAATGCTGGGGCCTCATTTGCTAATCTGACGCCAAAAAAATATAGTCCCGGTTCCCATGCAAAAATATTTTTCCAAAAAGAAATTTTAATTCATGACTGCGAAAATTGTATTATAGAGAATACTTAGTTAAGTTTGAATGAATGTAAGAGAGATCTATTGATTGAAGTACATTTCTACAGATATTGTCAGCTGATTCTAGGGTGGTTAAAACTGAAACACAATATAACTTTTCTGTTTACCATGTCTCCACGTGCTAGTCACTTCCTAACCACATTTCCGTGAATAATTTACCCTATCTCGCTGAAGTCTCGCTAACTCTCGCCACAGCCACTGCCAGAGCTACTCTGAACTCATCGGGTCTTATAAATTGCAGAACACCGATAAATAAAAGGTTCCGAACACATTAGTAGGGGTGACTAGGTAAGTTATCGACGTTTTGTGTAGAATTTCTCTTTAAAGCAAGTATACTTTCATTCAAATTGTGCCGTTACACGGCTTATATGTATATATGTTCGTAGACTGTTTTGTGTTTTTCCGTTTTTATCCGTGTGAAATGATTTAACGAATACTACAACTTGTGTTATTTAGTGCTTCTCGTGCATTCAAGAAAACTGATGCTAAATCAATTTAATGTCCATCTTAGTTAATATGAATTAAGTTATGAATATTTTTTGTGTAAATTTAACTTTATATTTGCAAAATTCAGCGTCACTGTCAGTGATGTGTATTCAGTTTTGTTTTGTTCTCTTCATTTGTAGCCTTTACCGTAATGTCATCTTGATGTCATCTGAATAAAATCTGAAATGATGATTGAGGCGTCATACTAAAAGTCTATTCCGTTCGATATTTATCACATTGAAAGCCACTTTCAAGAGTATAACAGATCTAGAGGAACTGAGAGTTACACCATTTGAAGAAAAGGACTTGCTAGTACAATTCTTAGGACTAGAATCCTCAAAATTTGCAGCCTGTATCAGAGCAGCAAATACAGCATACCCAGAATGAAGTCTTCGTAGGATATGGAAAAGACTCCAAAAGCGTTATGGAAGCCCCGAATTAGTTGAAAATTCTTTAGTACCCCTGGACCAGTCCAAAACAGGAAAATCAATAATACTATAGTTCTGCCGTGTAAAACCGAAGTTGAACCAAACAAATATGGGTCTCCCAGAGGACAAAAGTGCCCTATTCATATTACATACCACAGTCTTAGAGATTGTAAGACATTTTGATCTAAAATTATCTGAAAGAAGAAAGATCTTAAAAAAGACTTTGGATTGTGTTTTCAATGTTCAGACTCGAACCACTTAGCTCGTGACTGCAAAACAGTAGTGAAATGTGAGAACTGTGAACGTGACACTCATCATATTGCGCTCAATTATTACTACAGATTCAAACAATTTGATCAAAGCGGGGAGAAATTCAACCACGACAAGACAGAGGTGCAAAATAAGTATACATTGATATGTGGAACGAACTTTAAGAACTTTAAATCGAGCTCTAAAACTATTCTGGTCAACCTCTATCCTACTGATCGTCCATCAAGAAAAAAACTATTTATGCCATAGTTGATGACAAAAGTAGACGC
>NW_026921175.1:0-18369 GCF_032062105.1 Saccostrea cuccullata
CAATTTTTGCACAACTCTACAATGCATGGCCATTAGATATATGTTAGGGATGTTTCTCTAGAGGAATGAGCGAGTGTTTCTTAGAGATTAATAAAATTATTTTGTGACACATACCTTCCAATTATCTACAACAAGATGAATAAGTGTGCGAACGACCAGATGAAATGAAAGAAAATCAAACATTTAGATATGCAATCAGAACATCATAAAACACCCCTTTCTTCACAGATGCATAATAGTACATTCTTTATAGCCATAAGTAAGTATGCAAGTAATATCTAAAAATGGGTCAAGTTCGTCAATAAAAATGACTCTACTTGCTCATGTTTTACTTTATATAACACCATTCATTTTTTCGTTTAGTTATCCGTCGAACACATGAATAAAATATCTTACTAAAAGCAAACAGTTTTTATACCACTATCAACTGTTTTGGTTTTTTATAGCAATTCATGCATAGTAATTTATTTCACTCAGAATTTTTCTCCGCATCGGGCTTTCAGAACCTCTTATATTTATTTTATACATGCTTAATTCATTATATACCAGTCTGAATTTTATTAATGATGTAAATTCATGCAAGGATCTGTGGGGGGGGGGGGGGGGGTCAGGACCCCCCCCATGGAATTTACAAGGTTAAAAAATGTATATACTAAAACAAGGAAAAAGTGACAATGGACCCCCCTTGGAAAATGCAGATCCCCCCCTGGTAAACACGAATATGTGTAAAATAGGTATGAAAAGTTAAACATTTGCGGCAATAGAAGTCACCACTACCCCCACCCCACCCCCCCACGATATAGGTTTTTGACGTTTGGGTGAGATTTACTTTAGGTTTTTTTTTTTTTGATTGTCAATTTCTGGGATAGGATTTTTTTTGACTGAGGTGGACCCCCCCCCCCCCACCCGGAAAAAATTTCTGGATCCGCGTCTGAAATTAGATTTTGATATATGTTTTGCTCATAATAGGACCTTTTTAAATTTACTACCCCCCCCCCCCCCCCCCCCTCGACACCACAATCACACAGCACATACTTTTTGGAATAGGCTAGATGGAAAAGGTTTGTTAAAATTTAATATCGTTTGTTATGAATTAAATTAATTTAAAATTTGTTCTTGTACTATACATGTGAACATGTAAATTTCTTCATCACATCACGTTGCGTCACCCATTATCATATTTATAGATTAAACACCATTTGGCACACCTCGGCCGATACCCACTTCATCTGATAAGGTGATGGAATCGACGAAGGTTCGCCAAAATGGCACATGGCTGCAGTCTGGTGTGCATTGGATTAATATTCATTTTGTGTTATACCGGTAATTGGATTTATATTTCATGAAGTTGACGAGACACAGGGAGTCGGTAAGTAGAAGTTTTAGTATAGTGGGGGGTAAAATACACCCAAACGATTAGGTTAAAGTTTGAAAAGGGTCAAAGATCATCGCATGCCACACTAGACGAATTTCATATTGTGAAGTTATCTCCCGTTGTCGATGTGACATTCAGTTACTGCCAATACTGGTGCGGATCCAGAATTTTTTTCGGGAGTAGGGAGGGGGGTTCACATCTCAGTCAAAAAATTCCAGCCCAGAATTTCGTGACAAGCCGAAGAAAAAAATGAAAACAAATAAACAAATAAAAAAACAATGATAGTGAGGTCAATGTTTTCTAAGTTTATAGGGAGAGGATGTCAAGAGTCATTTTTACTTGCTATAGTATATAGTCTTGTTTAAATAAAGCAAATGCCAGATGGGGGGTGGGGGGGGGATTCCAATATTCCTACCCACTTCCTGTCCCTGAAATAACAATGTATTTTGTGATTCCAGTTAAATAGTATATTTTTTTCCATTTGACTAATTATTATACATATTTTGTTTCTTGTGTTTATAGTATGTCTGTCTATAAGTCTGCAGAAATTAAATCCTAGCTAGCTTGCCCATAAGTTTTAAGTGGGATGGGCTATACAAATAGCTTCCACATTTTATAGGTTTATTTCTTGTGACAATTTAATAAGACCTTTTATTTGGGTACCATTAATTTTTACCTCTGATCGCTTGACATGGGATACACATTTTTACAAGAAAAATACCAAACTTTAAACTCTGCCTAAATTTTGATCAGTAGGTGCTAGGGCTTTCATACTTATCATGACATATTGTATTCATTGTGAACTGTCAACAGGTATAAATATGTTTGACCTTGACCCTAGAGTTTGAACCACTTAAACAAAAAAATTAACCTTGGCAATTAACTTTTGAACAGGAATTACTAGGGATGTCTTTATTTCACATGTGCATTCCTTGTGACAAGACTTTTTTCTGATACTAACAATTTGAACCCTTTGACCTTGACCTTTGATTTTGACATATATTTGAGAAACTTCAACCTTCGCCATAGGCTTCCATACTGGGACATCAGTGTTTCACAAACACATCTTATCTTCATTATTATTTGGTGGTGTCTCCATAAGAGGGAAGATGTATTCACAACAAACAGACAAATCACTAAAGAAAATATAAAACATGAATATGTTGGTCATGCATATCTCTGCAGGAAAAAAAAACAGCTTTTCAAATACTCCAACCATATTGTAACCCTTTCAAAACACTCATTTGAGCTTTTTTGGTTTCCTTTGCATATAATGTCTGTCGTGACGTGTTGTCCATCTGTTTGTCTGAAAACTTTTTACATTTTTAACTTCTCTAGAACCACTGGGCCAATTTTACCCAATTCATATAGAAATATGTACATTTGTATGTCAGACTCAGTCCATCTGTCTCAATAAATTTAACCTTGGTTATCACGGTCATATCTAGTGAATGAGAAGAGA
This sequence comes from Saccostrea cuccullata, assembly GCF_032062105.1. Classification (NCBI taxonomy): domain Eukaryota; kingdom Metazoa; phylum Mollusca; class Bivalvia; order Ostreida; family Ostreidae; genus Saccostrea; species Saccostrea cuccullata. The sequence goes on from NW_026921175.1 coordinate 2,838, forward strand.
CATTCATATTAAACTTATGTATTAGTAATTTAGTATATTTACCTGTGAGAATGGCATGGTTTTTTTTTTTACATGTGACCTAGAAGTTTGACCAACTTGCAAAAAAAATAAAATGGTTATAAATTCATCATTTTGAAAGAGAAAAGTTAGGGCATTCATATCATAATGCATGTATATTATTACCTGCGATAAGACCAAATAAATCATGACTTTAACACTGTGACCTTGACCTTGAAGTGATCAAGCCTAACCTACTTTTCAAAAATGTTGCATTTGCTTATAACTTTTGATTGAGATGAGATATGACTCTCACATTTGACATGTACATAAATTACTCATAAGAATTCAAGGTGTTTCCCAGCATGCGATGTTTTCTTATGCGCCCGAATTTTTTCAAGGCGCATATTGTTTTTGTCCTGTCTGTTTGTCTGTTTATCTGTTTGTCTGTTGTCAACTTTAACCTTGGCCAAAACTTTTGAACCGTAAGAGATAGAGACTTCATATTTGGTATGCATACTCCTCTAATAAAGTTCTTTCAAATGACATCAAGGTCAATGACCTTGTGACCTTGACTATGACCTATATGCTAAAAATAGGTTTTTCAACTGTTTGTCATAACTTTTGAACCATAAGAAATAGAGACTTCATAATTAGTATGCATACTCCTCTAATAAAGTTCTTTCAAATGACACCAAGGTCAATGACCATGTGACCTTAACTGTGACCTATATGCTAAAAATAGCTTTTTCCACTTTTTGCCATAACTTTTGAACCATAAGAGATAGGGACTTCATATTTGGTATCCATACTCCACTAAAAAGGTTCTTTCAAACAACTCCAAGGCCAATGACCTTGTGACCTTGACTGTGACCTATATGCTTAAAATAGCTTTTTCCACTTTTTGCCATAACCTTTGAACCTTAGGAGATAGGGACTTCATATTTAGTATGCATACTCCACTTATAAAGTTCTTTCAAACAACACCAAGGTCAATGACCATGTGACCTTAACTGTGACCTATATGATAAAAATAGCTTTTTCCACGTTTTGCCATAACTTTTGAACCATAGGAGATAGGGACTTCATATTTAGTATGCATACCCCACTAATTAAGTTCTTACAAACAACATCAAGGTCAATGACCTTGTGACCTTGACTGTGACCTATATGCTAAAATAGCTTTTTCGAACTTTGTTGACGCCGGGCGCATAGTGTTTTACAAACACATCTTGTTACCCCTTGACGTTGATGTTTTACATAATTTTCAAAATATTTAACTCTCCTAAAAGATGATTAGACTTCTGAGTAACATTTAAGGAAGACTTCAAGGAAGACAGGGCTTTTTGCACAAAAAACGTCATTTTTCGACCCACATTTGACCCCCCGGGGCAAAATCTAAATTCCAAAACCTTACTGCACATCTACATGACCCCACCAACCATCCCCCAAAAGATGATTAGGCTGCTGAGTAAAATGTAAGAGGAGTTCAGGGAAAACAGGGCTCTTTGTATGAAAAACGTTATTTTTCGACCCCCATTTGATCCCCTGGGGCAAAATCTTAATTCCGAAACCTTACTGCACATGTACATGACACCACCAACCATCTCCCAAAAGGTGATTAAGCTGCTGAGTAAAATGAAAGAGGAGTTCAGAGAAGACAGGTCTTTTAGCATAAAAAACATCAATTTTCGACCCCCATTTGACCCCCGGGGCAAAATCAAAATTCCGAAACCTTACTGCACATCTACATGACCCCACCAACCATCTTCTTAAAGATGATTAGGCTGCTGAGTAAAATGTAAGAGAAGTTCAGGGAAAACAGGGCTTTTTGTATAAAAAACGTTATTTTTCGACCCCCATTTGACCCCCTGGGGCAAAATCAAAATTCCGAAACCTTACTGCACATCTACATGACACCACTAATCATCCCCCAAAAGATGATTAGGCTGCTAAGTAAAATGTAAGAGGAGTTCAGGGAAGATGGGGCTTTTTGCGTAAAAAACGTCATTTTTCGACCCCCATTTGATCCCCCGGGGCAAAATCAAAATTCCGAAACCTTACTGCACATCTACATGACACCACCAACCATCCCCCGAAAGGTGATTAGGCTGCTGAGTAAAATGTAGAAGGAGTTCAGGGAAGACGGGACTTTTTGCACAAAAAACGTCATTTTCGACCCCCATTTGACCCCCTGGGGCAAAATCAAAATTCCGAAACCTTACTGCACATCTACATGTCACCACTTATCATCCCACAAAAGATGATTAGGCTGCTAAGTAAAATGTAAGAGGAGTTCAGGGAAGATGGGGCTTTTTACATAAAAAACGTCATTTTTCGACCCCCATTTGACCCCCCGGGGCAAAATTAAAATTCCGAAACCTTACTGCACATCTACATGACACCACCAACCATCCCCCAAAAGGTGATTTGGCTGCTGAGTAAAATGTAGAAGGAGTTCAGGGAAGAAGGGACTTTTTGCACAAAAAACGTCATTTTTCGACCCCCATTTGACCCCCCGGGGCAAAAACAAAATTCCGAAACCTTACTGCACATCTACATGACACCACTAATCATCCCACAAAAGATGATTAGGCTGCTAAGTAAAATGTAAGAGGAGTTCAGGGAAAATGGGGCTTTTTGCATAAAAAACGTCATTTTTCGACCCCCATTTGACCCCCCGGGGAAAAATCAAAATTCCCAAACCTTACTGCACATCAACATGACACCACCAATCATCCCCCAAAAGGTGATTAGGCTGCTGAGTAAATGTAGAAGGAGTTCAGGGAAGACGGGACTTTTTGCACAAAAAACGTCATTTTCGACCCCCATTTGACCCCCCGGGGCAAAATCAAAATTCCGAAACCTTACTGCACATCTACATGACACCACTAATCATCCCCCAGAAGATGATTAGGCTGCTAAGTAAAATGTAGAAGGAGTTCAGGGAAGATGGGGCTTTTTGCATAAAAAACGTCATTTTTCGACCCCCATTTGATCCCCCGGGGCAAAATCAAAATTCCGAAACCTTACTGCACATCTACATGACACCACCAATCATCCCCCAAAAGGTGATTTGGCTGCTGAGTAAAATGTAGAAGGAGTTCAGGGAAGACGGGACTTTTTGCACAAAAAACGTCATTTTTCGACCCCCATTTGACCCCCCGGGGCAAAATCAAAATTCCGAAACCTTACTGCACATCTACATGACACCACTAATCATCCCCCAGAAGATGATTAGGCTGCTAAGTAAAATGTAAGAGGAGTTCAGGGAAGATGGGGCTTTTTGCATAAAAAACGTCATTTTTCGACGCCCATTTGATCCCCCGGGGCAAAATCAAAATTCCGAAACCTTACTGCACATCTACATGACACCACCAATCATCCCCCAAAAGGTGATTTGGCTGCTTAGTAAAATGTATTAGGAGTTCAGGGAAGAAGGGTCTTTTTGCACAAAAAACGTCATTTTTCGACCCCCATTTGACCCCCCGGGGCAAAATCAAAATTCCGAAACCTTACTGCACATCTACATGACACCACCAACCATCTCTTAAAAGATGATTAAGCTACTGTGTAAAATGTAGGAGGAGTTCAGGGAAGAAAAGTGTGACAGACGGACGGACGGACGGACGGACGGACGGACGGACGGACATGAGTAACAACAATATACCCGAACTTTCTTTAGAAAGTGCGGGTATAATTACAACCTGTGAAATTAATCCCCTATACAGTAATGGTTTTAATTCAATTCAAAAGTTTAATATGCGTTTCTTTATCCTTTCAGTATATATATATATATATATATATATATATATATATATATATATATATATATATATATATATATATATATATATATATATATATATAAAATTTAGGTTTTCCATAGAAAACTCTTGTCAAAAGAAAATCTTTGTAAAATAGGTAAACTCCAGTTTATAGAGTTCAAAAAGCCATGGCCAGTGTTAAACATTATGAAATTTCGTCTAAGGACAAGTGTAATATCTATGATGGAAACTTACTTTACCATTATCAGTCGCAGAGTGTTTGACATCGATATTTCTAACTTGTACATATATGAAGATTCTTTTAAAAAAGATCTTTACAGGGGAATGCATTCATTGTGTACTTGATGAATTAAGAATTCTCGTAATGGTGTTGATTTCATTAATTTTTAAGATGTTACATTAAGCAAAAGTAATGAAAGAAATAATAATGACATCTTTTTTATATGCACAAGAAAGTTTTCAGCACTTACTGTTCACCGTCCGAGAAATTCCAAGGTGTGTTGATTGTCATCAAACAAGTGATAGGAATTTCTGGTATCGGATAAATATCACTGAAATTGTTTCTATCACAGCTCTTTTGTTCCTTAGGATTTAACGTTTGACGTTCGATAGTATTTCCTGTAATAGGAAAATACGCTTTGGGAGAAAGACAAATCAATCATCTTCACATTTATTGGTTTGATAGGACAAAAATCAGGATTTCAACAATTCAAAATTGAAATAAAATTCCAATATTCAGAAACCAATAACAAACATAGCTAAAATATACCATGAGTGTCGCTCTTAAATAAGGTAACCGTCGTGTTTACAATTCCAAAGCCAGACTCGAAAATATGTATTGGCTTTGGTGGAGACTTGGGTATTGAGATACTAAATTCAAAAGTGAAGGATGCAAGAGATGGCAGGAACTTCATATAGTTATATGTTTCATCTAAACATGGTCCTTTTAAAGATGAATTTCGAACTTCCCCTCCAATGCTTTCGATCCCCAAACGACAGGTTAGCAGCGTCGGAATTACGTTCACTGAAAATTATGAATCAAAAAGGGGAAAAAAGCTAAATCATGTCGGAATTCAGCAAAAATATTTCGTACTAAAAAATAACGATATTTGTTAACATATTCCCTCTTCAAATTTCATCTAAGTAAGTTAATTTTTTTCCTGTTATGTTTTCCCAAACAATATCGCTTTATGTTATTAAGAAGTACAATGAATTTTTCTACTATATAAAAAGCATATACATGTATATCAAATAATTTTGACTTACATTGACAGACTTTGTTTGAGTTTGTAGTTGATAGAGAAAAGCCATCCTTACAAATACAGTTTTTTGCCAGATTCTTATTACATTCACCAGGCCAACACCAATTCTGTTTCCATGAGCATGTTGCTGAAATATAAAGAATGTCACTAAAATTCACAATTTCAATGTTCGTCTTCAATAATCATATCTGCTGCTGAAACCAATTATAAACGTGACAATAAGCCCCTTTCTTCCATCATTTTCCTTTGTGCATTCAATGGTATCTATCATTGCCTTGTGTTTAGTAAAAATGTCAGTTTAAAAGAATTAGGGACGATAAACAATATACAATTAATCAACCATATACGTGAAATTCAGAAAGATATTCTCACTATAAAACTCTATATAGACGAACAGTCGATAATTGAATATTAGTCCACCCCAAAAATATTGACTGTCATTTTTTGCTATTGATAGGCTAAGAATAATGCATGGAGTATTTTCCCACTTTATCTGTTAAATTCAATTGATTGGAAAATTTATAATTAACTTACCGGCTATTCATTCTATAATCAAGGCGTTTTGACAATTATGAATAATTTTCAACTAGTTAAAATGCATTGCTGGTGTATTGATTTGGGCCGTGGATATAAGCCTGGATAGCTTAGTTGGTAGAGCACCTGACTGGAGATACAGGGGTCCCAGGTTTGATTCCCGGTCCAGCCATACATTTTCTCCTTTTCTGTTACAGATTTGGGACCATGACCAGGATCTGACAGGTGAGAGACCTGCCAGGAATGAGCCTGGGTTGGGGTCTTTGGAGGGCCAAAGACCTTTAAGTAGGGAGGAATGTGGCGGGTCAGCCGGGTTCGATCACCTGTGGCCAGATAGCTCAGTTGGCACCTGGCCGGCCAGGTTCGAATCTCTGTCTGGTTCGCTGCATTTTCTCATCTCCTGTTACAGATTAGGTGCCGTTGACCACCCCTGGAATTGCAGATGAAAATCCTACCAGGGGGTAATAAGAATTTGGGTTGTGTCTTCGAGTGCGAAGACATTTTGAGGAGGTAGGAATGTCATGATTTGGGCCGTGGATATCGGCCTGGATAGTTCAATTGGTAGAGCACCTGACTGGAGATACAGGTGTCCAGGGTTCGATTCCTGGTAGAGCCATACATTTTCTCCTTTACTGTTACACTAGATAGAGATAAAAATAAAATGAACCAAATTGACATAACTGATTATATGTAAGAAGCCGGTCATTTTGCACCTTAAAATTTTTTGAAGAGTTGTCTGCCCTTGATGAAATTAAAGAAGAAGATTTTATTAATTTTTCAAAACGTCCGTGGAAAAAAATCATTGTATTTACATTTGCTGTGTGTTTCTACAAAGCCAACTGTGAAATTGAATTGAATACCATTTTCGTGTATACTCACGCGTAGAAATATACATGGAGAAACGTGCGTTAACATGACGTCACAATAAGGTTGCAGCGACGTTAGTATAAATGCAACGATATAGGACAGCGAGAAATTCAAATATTTAGTATATTTTAGTTGCTTTCAAACATGTAAAATTTTAATATAAGAAATGTTTTTAAATTAAGTGTGAATTATTGGTGTCTGAATCACACAGACATGCACATAGACATATTTTCATGAAGCGCGCTAGCGCGCTTCATGAAATATGCCTACGAGACAAGTCTGTGTGATTCACACACCAGTATTTAAATTCCTTATATAACAATACTAACAGAATTGAAATTCAATTTTCAATGACATGCAGTTGGTCACATGATCAGATTTCCTTGTATATGGAAAGCAAACTGTACGTGCCATTTGGAAAGTTCAGATTGCGACGTCACATGATGTCGTAGATACGTTATGTTGCATTTCCATAACAAAGTCTTAATGGTGCCTATTTTTCCTTGTCACACGAATAAAAATTGAAAATATGAATATAAGAACTAAAATATCATATTTTAGAGTGTCATTAGGATAAGACATGAAGTCGGTACGTGATCAAATATACTATAACGCCCTTCGGGCGTTATAGAATTTGATCACGTGACCGACTTCATGTCATATCCCAATGAAACTCTAAAAATGATATCCTATTTCTTATATAACTCACACAAGACTTAAAAACATTCCGTAATTATTTCTTATTTCATTGTAGAGGGAGTTAATGCATATTTTAACCAAGAGATGGTGTGTTTGAAATTCATACCATTTTTACTGAAACAATATCTTTCAAAAAACATGCACTGCCCATTGACTTTTAAGGTGAAATTAATCGGACAAATATCGAAATTGTTTAAATTCCTTTGGCGGAGCATTATTATACAAATATGGACTCAATGTAGGTCAATATGCATTTATAATGACCCAGGATGACAGATATTGACCGAAGATACATGTAGTATATCGACCGAGGGCGCCAGCCCGAGGTCGATATACTTCATGTATCTGAGGTCAATATCTGTCATCTTGGGTCATTATTAATGCATATTGACCGTGCATTGAGTCCATATTTATTATATTATATAAATATTTATTTCCCAAATTCATCAGTGCAATGTATATAATCCTGTTATTTATAGAGATAGTATTAACCATAAATCAGTTGAATGTAAATGTTTCAGAATTTATTGAATATTAAATTTTAACCATATCATAATAATGACGCAAGATATCTATCTCCGAATAACACAGAGTGCCCCCTCCCCCAGATTGAAAATCACTCTCGTTTACACTTGCAGGGGAACTGCACTGACAAAACATAAATACCCATGTCTTCTAAGAAAAGATACGATCTTACATGGCATGCTTGTCTTTATTTTCTTTAGTCTTCGTAATCGCGTAAACAGCGTCAAAACTCTGCTCGCCGAGTGGAAAGGTCGAACTCAACCATGAAATGGTATGTGATAATTATTCCCGAAAAATATTCATAGATATCCTTATAATTGTTTTGAATTATCAGTCTCAGAGAATTCTTCACTATATCTTTTAAATTTTCCTCACCTACAACTTGCGAACTTCCATGTTTGTCTAAAGCGAAAGTGAAAACGAGGCAGCTCGTGCGAGTCATTATTCGCTTTCAGCGGTCGTTATTAAAAAATAAGTACTTCGTATTGACCAATCAGATTACCGGATTTCACAAAGTTATATAATATTATTGTATAACATCTTCGAAATGCCCCAATGCTTAGAAATATCGGATTATTCGTGCATTAGGAACAAAGTATGACCGTTATATAAGAAATAAGATATCATTTTTAGGTTTTCATTGGGATAAGACATGAAGTCGGTCATGTGATCAAATTCTACACCGCCCATAGGGCGTTATTTAAGAAATAAGATATCATTTTAAGAGTTTCATTGGGGTATGACATGAAGTCGGTCACGTGATCAAATTCTTTCAAATTCGAAGGACGTTATATTTAAGCATTGAATTCATATTTTGTCGGCACGGCCAGGTGTGTTATAGGACCGAAGACATCCCAAAATATGAATTCAATGCTTATATTTACATTCTCTAATATTCCTTTATCATAGTTTTTTATTTCGTTCATGTTTAATGTGAATTTAGCGCCTTCGGCATTGTTGTGCTTTATAATGTAATAGCCTTTCGTGACGCTGGAAAGCCGTTTGTGACATTGGAAAGTTTAATAACGCAAATAAACATTGCGAGGAAAAAAATGATAATTTCATTTTAAATGCACATTTGTTGTATTTTATGTTAATTTTAAGGGTAGCTTTTTTTTAAATGAAATTGAGTGAAAACAATATACATTTTGGTTTTCCTAAATATTGAAATTGCATGTAGTTCCTACTGTGTATTCTACCGCGTTTGATAAGGTTTCGCGTGTGTTATAGAAATTTGAACGTCGTGGATTTCTATTGGATTTCATAAAGAAAATTACACTGAATGTAAATATATTAGATTTGATCACGCACCGATTTCAAAGTATGTCATGTCATACTCCAATGGAAATCTAAAAAATGATATTTTGTTTCTATCATTAATATTTTACATTGTCATTCATATGTTACAAATAAATATAAGCATTATTTAGACTTTGATTTTGAAATGCAACTTCACGTTACTACGACGTCATGCGACGTCACAATTTGAAATTTCCAAATGGCTCGTGCAGTTTGTTATCCATATGAAAGGAAGTCGGATCATGTGACCAACTGCATGTCATTGAAAATTGAATTTTAATTTTTATTATTGTTATATGTTTTTATTGATTGATTGTATATTGTTTAACGTCCCTCTCAAGAATTCTTCACTCATATGGAGACGTCACCGTATGCCGGTGAAGGGTTTCCAATTTTGACCTTTACTCGGCAATCAGGGCCATTGAGCAGTGAGGGATCTTTATTGTGCCAACACCTGCCGCTGACACGGGGCTTCGGTTTTTAAGGTCTCATCCGACGGACCCGCAACTTTCACTTCAAAGTGCCGAGCGCATGGCGAAGGAACAGTTGCTACCCATTTTATATCGACTGAGGTCTGTCGCGGCCGAGTTACGAATTCACGACCTCCCGATCACGGAGTGAGCGCCTTACCGACTAAGCTACCGTGAACGGTTTTATATACGGAAAGACATTAATGTAAATATTCATTTTTACACCTAAACCTTTGCGACTCCGAAAAACAATGTGTCCGTGAAAATCATCCGGGACTAAAATGGAAGCGAAGGAATTTCTTTTTTTTAAAGTTTGAACTTGAGTTTAGGAACGACATTGATGATCCGTACCTGATGAATGTGTTGAAGCAACCCATCATAAATACTAAACCACGTCCCAAACAATTCTTCACTAATAGCAATATTACGATATTGCAAACTTGTGTCTATTTGTTAAAATCGATAAAGCATGTACTTAATTAAGTACTAAAGCCAGATGAGCTCATTTTGGTAGGTTAAAATAATTTTTTTTCGCGTCATAACGCGAAACTTACGCAAATATACGCGTAACTTTCGAGTTATAACGCGAAACTTTTGCGAATAAACGCGTAACTTTTGCGTTATAACGCGAAACTTTCGCGAATAATCTTGTAACTTTCACGTTCTAATGAGTAACTTTCGCGTTATAAGCGTAACTTTTGCGAATAAACGCGTAACTTTTGCGATATAAAAGCATAACTTTCAAGTTATAACGCGAAACTTTGCTGTTTAACCTAGACATTTGCATAAACGTAACTTTCTTCTGATTTTGTGAAAAGTTTATTAATAACAATGAAAAACAAAAGACTATTTCGATCTTGGAACCCCAAAAGCTACAAATTTAAGTTTTTAAGTTGCTTTTGAATGCATATTACCGTCATAATTTGTCTTTCTTAACGCTGTTTAAACCATTTAAAGTTAATGCAAGTTTTTCAAAAGTTAAACTTCATGATTGTGAATTTCGGGGAAAATCAACCCTTTCAGGCGTTAAGATTAAAATCTCGGATAAATAAGGTAAATATGTCAATCGTGTCCCAACACATGGGTAAAAATTAGATAACAAATTTCATTTGTCTTTCATTAGATTCACTGTAGAGATACGACATCGTTATTTTGAAGTTGCACCACGTCGTCATTCCATTGCTTACCAAAACATTGACAATTAATTCAAAGTGTAAAAACTAAAAACTAAAATTTTCAATAACCCCTCGGATATATAAATATTGACGAAAAATTTAGAAAAGTAGACCCCTCCTCCTCGATAAATTTGTAATTAACAATATCCATTTACATTGTATATTTATTACTTAAAAAGCATCATATGGCACGTTAACTCATGAAATGATACATTGTTCACTCACTTTTAATTTTTTTTTTCTACAAGGTATAATTTTTTGGTCCAGAATGATCGATTGCTTAATTTATTAGTGGTACAGTTGTAGTAAATGTTACTTAAAAATGTTACTAAAATACAGCTTGAGAAATGGTCGTGAAGATTTTCCTAAAATAAAATAATCAGCCTAAAAAAATTCGTGAATTTAACAAGTGATAAGCATGTACAATAAAGTAAAATGCATTTTATTTATTGTTAAGGTTCTGAAATAAAAAAATTGTTATGACTAATCTATCCTATTCTCGCATCATTTCTCAAGGACATCTTCTGAGAAAGTGGTATTTTATAAATAAATTCATATAAGTTCCTGTCAACATTAATGTTCTTACCTGTAATTGAAGATCAAGGTTCCTGAAAAACATTTCTATATGCATATAATTTCGCGAAATAACGCGAAAGTTTTGCATTTATTCGCGAAAGGTACGCGTTATAATGCGAAAGTTACGCGTTATATCGCGAAAGTTCCGCGTCATAACGCGAAAGTTACGCGTTTATTCACAAAATTTTCGCGTTATAACGCGAAAGTTACGCGTTTATTCGCGAAAGTTTCGCGCTATAACGCACAAATTTTATTTTTTTTAACTTACGAAAATGAGCCAATGGGCTTTCGTACTTAAGCTTTAGATTTTTTAATTAAAGATTATGATGGATTTATCAATTTTCTCCTAATTAATACTAAGATTTTGTTTACAACTTACCATAACATGTCTGGTGATCGTCGGAATGGTAATAAATTGATAAGTGTGCTGTATTATTCTCTTCTTCACACTTTGTGCAATAGTAATTTTCTCTTGTTGTGCAGCGAACCCTTTCGCAATGGTATGGTTTTATGCAAGCTAAAATCACAAACACACACATACACAATAATATAGTAGAGAAAAGAAGTCAGTTAAAACAAGACTGGGAAAATGATGGTTTATTTTTGGCGATTTGGAATGAAACAACATATTTGAACTCCCATTTAAAGTCACGAAAGAGCAAAATTTCAGTGGATGCAATTTCAAATCCCGCACATGATTATTGCAACAAATGAATACCTTTAAAAAACTTAAGGAGGAATGCCACATCAACTTTGTATTTTATAGATCCATAAGTCAACCTTTTTAAACAACGGTTTCAGCATTAAAAGGTTGACATTAGCTCTTAAAAAATTATTCACATCCAAATTAGTTGCTTTTTGTAAAAAAAAAAAAAGTTGCTTTAAATGAATGCATCACATGAATACCTAATAAAATATGTAAAAAAAAAAAAGGGCTGAGTAGATTTTTTTTTTTTTATTGAAAAACATATTTATAAAAACAAGAGGCCCATGGGCCTGATAGGCACCTGAGTATCATGAAACAACTTTCCAACAATTGAATTTGGTTTGTGTTTAAACCAGAGGCCATGAAATTCACAATTTTGAAAGAGGCACCATTGCTTATCATAATTATACACTTAGCATACTTACTCTAGTTACTTAATACCCAGAGGTAGATCAGAATAACGAAGAAAAAATGCACTTCCACTTTATAATCAGTTGTGCACCCCACCCAACAGGAACCACTGACGCTGGGGCCACATATTTCAAAATTGTGGAAATTTTATCATAAATTTTATTTCATCATAAATGGTTGATTAAAACCAAAGAGCAGATTTATAAGCATTAATTTATTTTCAGACTATGTAACCCCCCCTCCCCCGATACCCCTGACCCAAGGTCGTGAAAATAACCATTTTACCAAATGCTCTTTTCTTCATCATATATATATATATATATATATATATATATATATATATATATATATATATATATATATAACATAACTGCCCTAAGTGAAGAAATACTAATATAGAATGCACAAAGAAATTCACTTTTACATGGATACCCACTTCCGCCCCAGCCCGGGGTTGAACTCTCGACCTTCGGAATCTTTCTCCTAGCAGTGCAGGAACAGCGCGCTAGATCGCTAGGCTATCTAGGCAAGTCAAAAAACTTGCTTTCGATGCCGATGGAATTCTCACTTCTATTCTCAATGACCGTGTAGTGTAGGGCAGCGCCGCGAGAATTCAATCGGCATCGAAAGCAAGTTTTTTGACTTGCCTAGATAGCCGAGCGGTCTAGCGCGCTGTTCCTGCACTGCTAGGAGACAGATTCCGAAGGTCGAGAGTTCAACCCCGGGCTGGGGCGGAAGTGGGTATCCATGTAAAAGTGAATTTCTTTGTGCTTTCTATATATATATGTAAGACTCCAAGGTCCGATGGTCTCGCCAAACCCCGATGGTCTGCACCAAACCCCGACGGTTTGCTATCGTTACGGACGCCAAAGTCCGGTCACGCCAAAGTCCGATGGCTCGTTTCCTATGACACGCGCGACGCTAAAGTGCGATGGTCTGACACGCCAAGGTCCGATGGTGCGGAGGAACAAACAACGTTTATGACGTCACAATAATCTGACGTCAATCCTGACGCTGTTGCCCCGCATTCAAAAGCCATCATTTCATAATTCGTCCTCGAATACAATTTTATTGGTTTTTGCTTATTGCTTGCACCTTCCAGATACATTAGGATTAGCCCTCGCACACCACTCGGTTGATTAGGGTTTGTCCTTGCATTGTAAAACCCGACAGATTTAGGGTTAGTCCTCGCACACTAGTTGAGTAAGGAATAGTCTCTCATCCACTAAAGATACCTAGGTTATAGTTGATGCACACTTTTCGAGCGTTTAGGGTTAGTATCGCACCTATCTGAGAGATAAAGGGTTAGTTTTCGCAATTTATAATTAATTTATACTTGTTTTTAAGACCTTGGCATATTACGGCATTGATGTTTGGAGCAGTGGTACTATGACGTCATAAACGTTAAATGTTTTCCCCACCATCGGACTTAAGCGCGTCAAACCATCGGGGTTTGGCGCAGACCATCGGACTTTGGAGTCCCATCGCACTTTGGAGTCCTATATATATATATATATATATATATATATATATATATATATATATATATATATATATATATATATACTTAGATCATTCGCATAATACCCAGGAGCAAAGAAAAATATTTTCAAATAAGTAATATATTTTCACTATATAATTAAAAGACCCCCCTTACACCAAATGACAAACCCCTTACCCAGGGGACATGAAATTCACAAATTTAATTGAGGTACTCTTGCTCATTACAAATATATACTAAGTTTGTTTAATTAATACCCAGGAGCAGAGAAGAAGATTTTCAAAGAATTAATGTATTTTCACTATAGTAATAAAAAGAGCTCCGCCCTAACACCAGACCCTCTGACCCTGGGGGCATAAAATTCATAATTTTGGAAGAGGCACTCTTGTTCATCATAACTTTGTACATGTAGTTGTACTTAGTAAGTTTATTTAATACCCAGGAGCAGAGAAGATTTTTAAAGAATTAATGTACTTTCACAATATAATCAATAGATCCCCGCCCTAACACCAGAACCTCTAACCCTGAGGTTTTAAAATTCACAATCTTGGAAGAGGGACTCTTGCTAATCATAACTATGTACTTAGTTTATTTAATACCCAGGAGCAGAGAAGACGATTTTCAAAGAATTAATTAAGTTAATTAAGTTAATTAAGAAATAATATATTGTAAAGAATAAATGTTTTTTTTTCACTTTATAATCGATAGAGCCCCGCCCTAAAACCATAACCCCTAACCCTGGGGCCATAAAATTCACAATTTTCGGAAGGAGCACTCTTGCTCATCATAACTATATATACGAGGGGTGATCAAAAAGTTCGCAAACTAATTGAATAACTTCCATACAAGAATACATTGTTTCCATACAAGAAACAATATTTGGTTTTAATGTTGATTATATTTTAAATTAATCCTCCCCGATTTTAATGCACATCAACCATCGTTCTGCGCATGCGCGAATCACGTGATATTGGCGGTCACGTGACCCCCTCGGTAGCATTCTGTCACAAAAGTTAAAAGATTTTTCCGAGTTTTATATTTCTTTCCATGTGAGTTAATTTTTATGACATGAACAGTTAATTTGTCAGAAATGGTCCTATCTCGGCAACAGAATGGGAGGATAATAACATTCTTTCCAAAAATAAGCATGGCGACCATTAAAACACAAATCTTCTGTCTCAGGAGAGACCTTTATTCAAGGTGGATAGAGAATGGGTGCATCCTTTTTATCATATCTAATATGTTTAAAATCTAAAGTAAACGATATCTTAGGTATTTAATACTTATATCATTGTTCAAATATTCAACTATTTTTCAAAGTGCTAATTGGAGGTCTTTGATAGCAAATCGCTTAATTAAAAATACATATCTTTTCAAACTTGCTTTCACTGGGCAAGATGACAAGTGTCATTTTTTACCATCAGCCTTCCTTCACTAAAACGATTAATCCAATCATTAATTGAATTTATAGGAACTCATTTATCTCAATAAACTGTGTACATATTATTATATGATACTGTAGAGGGATTTCTAAGATATTACAATAAATTGTACAGTCGTTTGTTGAACGAGTTCGACTGAGACAACCATTTTTCGTCACAAGTGACCTAAATAGTGACGTCATTTTCACATTGTGACGTCACAAACAAGGAGAGAAACTTTATTCGGCATATGCTATTTATAGACCTTGTGTATGGCTATGTGTGTACCGAATTTCATTCT